>NC_052161.1:123929082-124015753 GCF_902713615.1 Scyliorhinus canicula | reverse complement strand
GTGTGTGTGATGTACCCTGGGGAGAGTCAGGTGTGTGGGACTGTACCCAGGGAGAGTCAGTGTTGTGGGACTGTACCCCAGTAGAGTCAGTGTGCGTGGGACTGTACCCCAGTGAGAGTCAGTGTGTGTGGGACTGTACCCCGGGGAGAGTCAGTGTGCGTGGGACTGTACCCTGGGGAGAGTCAGTGTGGTGGGACTGTACCTGGGGAGAGTCAGTGTGTGGGACTGTACCCGGGGAGAGTCAGTGTGTGGGACTGTACCCTGGGGAGAGTCAGTGTGTGTGGGACTGTACCCCGGGGAGAGTCAGTGTGTTTTTGGGACTGTACCCCAGGGAGAGTCAGTGTGTGGGACTGTACCCCGGGGAGAGTCAGTGTGTCTTGGACTGTACCCCGAGGAGATTCAGCGTGTGTGGGACTGTACCCCGGGGAGAGTAAGTGTGTGTGGGAGTGTACCCCAGAGAGAGTCATTGTGTGGACTGTACCCCAGAGAGTCAGTGTCTGTGGGTCTGTACCCTGGGGAGTGTCAGTGTGTGTGGGTCTGTATCCCAGAGAGAGTCAGTGTGTGTGGGACTGTACCCCGGGGAGAGTCAGTGTGTGTGGGACTGTACCCTGGGGAGAGTCGATGTGTGTGGGACTGTACCCCGGGGAGAGTCAGTGTGTGTGGGACTGTACCCCGGGGAGAGTCAGCGTGTGTGGGACTGTTCCCAGGGAGAGTCAGTGTGTGTGGGACTGTACCCCAGGTGGAGTCAGTGTGCGTGGGACTGTACCCCAGAGAGAGTCAGTGTGTGTGGGACTGTACCCCGGGGAGAGTCAGTGTGCGTGCGACTGTACCCCGGGGAGAGTCAGTGTGTGTGGGACTGTACCCTGGGGAGAGTCAGTGTGTGTGGGACTGTACCCCGGGGACAGTCAGTGTATGTGGGACTGTACCCCAGAGAGAGTCAGTGTGTGTGGGACTGTACCCCGGGGAGAGTCAGTGTGCGTGCGACTGTACCCCGGGGAGAGTCAGTGTGTATGGGACTGTACCCCGGGGAGAGTCAGTGTGTGTGGGACTGTACCCCGGGGAGAGTCGATGTGTGTGGGACTGTACCCCGGGGAGTGTCAGTGTGTGTGGGACTGTACCCCGGGGAGAGTCAGTGTGTGTGGGTCTGTACCCCAGGGAGAGTCAGTGAGTGTGGGACTGTACCCCGGGGAGAGTCAGTGTGTGTGGGTCTGTACCCTGGGGAGAGTCAGTGTGTGTGGGACTGTTCCCCGGGGAGAGTCAGTGTGTGTGGGACTGTACCCCAGGGAGTGTCAGTGTGTGTGTGAGTGTACCCTGGGGAGAGTCAGTGTGTGTGGGACTGTACCCCGGGGAGAGTCAGTGTGTGTGGGACTGTACCCCAGGGGGAGTCAGTGTGTGTGGGACTGTACCCCGGGGATAGTCAGTGTGTGTGGGACTGTACCCCGGGGAGAGTCAGTGTGTGTGGGACTGTACCCCAGGGAGAGTCAGTGTGCGTGGGACTGTACCCCGGGGAGAGTCAGTGTGTGTGGGACTGTACCCCAGGGAGAGTCAGTGAGTGTGGGACTGTACCCCAGGGAGAGTCAGTGTGTGTGCGACTGTACCCCGGGGAGAGTCAGTGTGTGTGGGACTGTACCCCGGGGAGAGTCAGTGTGTGTGGGACTGTACCCCAGAGAGAGTCAGTGTGTGTGGGACTGTACCCCAGGTAGAGTCAGTGTGCGTGGGACTGTACCCCAGAGAGAGTCAGTGTGTGTGGGACTGTACCCCGGGGAGAGTCAGTGTGCGTGCGACTGTACCCCGGGGAGAGTCAGTGTGTGTGGGACTGTACCCTGGGGAGAGTCAGTGTGTGTGGGACTGTACCCCGGGGACAGTCAGTGTATGTGGGTCTGTACCTCAGAGAGAGTCAGTGTGTGTGGGACTGTACCCCGGGGAGAGTCAGTGTGTGTGGGACTGTACCCCGGGGAGAGTCAGTGTGTGTGGGACTGTACCCTGGGGAGAGTCGATGTGTGTGGGACTGTACCCCGGGGAGAGTCAGTTTGTGTGGGACTGTACCCCGGGGAGAGTCAGTGTGTGTGGGACTGTACCCTGGGGAGAGTCGATGTGTGTGGGACTGTACCCCGGGGAGAGTCAGTTTGTGTGCGACTGTACCCCGGGGAGAGTCAGTGTGTGTCGGACTGTACCCTGGGGAAAGTCAGTGTGTTTTTGGGACTGTACCCCAGGGAGAGTCAGTGTGTGTGGGACTGTACCCCAGAGAGAGTCAGTGTGTGTGGGACTGTACCCCGGGGAGAGTCAGTGTGTCTTGGACTGTACCCCGGGGAGATTCAGCGTGTGTGGGACTGTACCCCGGGGAGAGTAAGTGTGTGTGGGAGTGTACCCCAGAGAGAGTCATTGTGTGGGACTGTTCCCCAGAGAGAGTCAGCGTGTGTGGGACTGTACCCCAGAGAGTCAGTGTCTGTGGGTCTGTACCCTGGGGAGTGTCAGTGTGTGTGGGTCTGTATCCCAGAGAGAGTCAGTGTGTGTGGGACTGTACCCTGGGGAGAGTCAGTGTGTGTGGGACTGTACCCCAGAGAGAGTCAGTGTGTGTGGGACTGTACCCCAGGGAGAGTCAGTGTGTGTGGGTCTGTACCCCGGGGAGAGTCAGTGTCTGTGGGTCTGTACCCTGGGGAGTGTCATTGTGTGTGGGTCTGTACCCCAGAGAGAGTCAGTGTGTGGGACTGTACCCCAGAGAGAGTCGTGTGTGTGGGACTGTACCCCAGAGAGAGTCAGTGTGTGTGGGACTGTACCCCAGGGAGAGTCAGTGTGTGGGACTGTACCCCGGGAGAGTCAGTGTGTGGGACTGTACCCCAGAGAGAGTCAGTGTGTGGGACTGTACCCCGGGGAGAGTCAGTGTGTGTGGGACTGTACCTCAGGGAGAGTCAGTGTCTGTGGGACTGTACCCCGGGGAGAGTCAGTGTGTGTGGGACTGTACCCCGGGGAGTGTCAGTGTGTGTGGGACTGTACCCCGGGGAGTGTCAGTGTGTGTGGGACTGTACCCCAGGGAGAGTCAGTGTGTGTGGGACTGTACCCCAGGGAGAGTCAGTGTGTGTGGGACTGTACCCCAGGGAGTGTCAGTGTGTGTGTGAGTGTACCCTGGGGAGAGTCAGTGTGTGTGGGACTGTACCCCAGAGAGAGTCAGTGTGTGTGGGACTGTACCCCGGGAGAGTCAGTGTGTGTGGACTGTACCCAGAGAGAGTCAGTGTGTGTGGGACTGTACCCACCGGGGAGAGTCAGTGTGTGTGGGACTGTACCCCGGGGAGAGTCAGTGTGTGTGGGACTGTACCCCAGGGAGAGTCAGTGAGTGTGGGACTGTACCCCAGGAGAGTCAGTGTGTGTGCGACTGTACCCCGGGGAAGTCAGTGTGTGTGGGACTGTACCCCCGGGGAGAGTCAGTGTGTGTGGGACTGGACCCCGGGAGAGTCAGTGTGCGTGGGAGTGTACCCCAGGTGAGAGTCAGTGTTGTGTGGTCTGTAACCCCAGGGAGAGTCAGTGTGTGTGGGACAGTACCCCAGGGAGAGTCAGTGTGTGTGGGACTGTACCCCGGGGAGAGTCAGTGTGTGTGGGTCTGTACCCCAGGGAGAGTCAGTGTGTGTGGGACAGTACCCCGGGGAGAGTCAGTGTGTGTGGGACTGGACTCATATTCAGTTGGAATATATAATGGTGGGAAGCTGTGATATTTCTGTTGATATAATTGACAGGACTTCCATTTAATGCCTTTATTGGTTTTTATTTTGATTGCAGATTTCCTTCAGAGGATAATGAATGCAGCGAGCATCCTCTGGGCATCCTCTGGGCATCCTCTGGGCATCCTCTGGGCATCCTCTGGGCATCCTCTGGGCATCCGATGGATTCTGCTGCTGCACAGAGCAGGAAAACAGCAGGGTCCAGCTTCAAGGGGCGAGCTGTCGCACCCCTCCCGCCCCACCCACGCCTCCCGCCCCCTCCCGCCCCCTTCCACCCCTCCCGCCCCCTTCCACCCCTCCCGCCCCCTCCCACCCCTCCCAAGCCTCCCGCCCCCTCCCGCCCCTCCCGCCCTCTCCCCTCCCCAATTGAGATGATTGGACTGTTATTACTCTGTAGACACCAGACATTTCCTAGCGGCCTGTGTTCTAATCTGCCTCGACATCAATGTTCCTCCTGATAACATTGAGTGAACTGTCGCACTGTAATGGAATCTGCATCCCTGTCCATTCATCCTCTCGAAATGTCTTATCATAGATTCATAGGATCCCTACAGTGCAGAAGAAGGCCATTAAGCCCATCAAGTCTCCACCTACCCTTCAAAAGACTACCTCGGCCCAATCCCTCACCCTATCCCCGTAAACTCACACAACCTTTGGGGCAAAGGGGCAATTTAGCATGGCCAATCCACCCAACCTGCACATTTTTGGGCTGTGGGAGGAAACCGGAGCACCCGGAGGAAAACCCATGTAGACACGGGGAGAACGTGCAGACTCCGCAGAGATAGTGACCCAGCCAGGAATCGAACCTGGGACCCTGGTGCTGTGAAACCATAGTGCTAACCTCTGTGCTACCATGCCGCTTTCAGCCAGTTGAGAGGGCAAACGGGGCCTCAGTTTAATGTCTCATTCAAATGGTAGTCCCTCCGACAGTGGAGGACCCTCTAATTCTGATCCTCTGACAGTGCAGCACTCCCTCGGTACTGACCCTCTGATAATGCAGCACTCCCTCAGTACTGACCCTCTGACAGTGCAGCACTCCCTCAGTACTGACCCTCTGACAGTGCCGCACTCCCTCAGTACTGACCCTCTGACAGTGCATCACTCCCTCAGTACTGACCCTCTGACAGTGCAGCACTCCCTCAGTACTGACCCTCTGACAGCGTAATGTATATGCTCTGGGATTTATAATTTTGTTAAACAGTAGACTGTCACATACTGAAGCTTTTTGGTCACCATTTATTTTAACGGTGTTTTCATATTTCTTAGGGGATTTTTTTTATATAGAAGTTGCATCATTCTGAGTTTTTTCTGTATGCATTATGTAATAGATTTAAGAGCAGTTTATTTAATAAATGAGATAATTTGCTCGGATTTATTTCCTGTAGACTTTGATTCATTCTGTCCCGTTGATGTTTGTAGTTACACGAATATGCGGGTGTTACATTGTATTTCAAGTGAAGCTTATTTAAGTTAAACAAACACTATTTGAAGGTTCATTGTTTGAACGAATGTTTCAAATCACAAATAAAGATTAAGCGGGAAGTCCAGTGCTGCTTGTATTCTGTTTGTCCAAGACATCTTTGTAAAGAATGGTAGTTTGAAGTTATTGCTGCAATTAAAATTTGTTTCAACCCCTTCTGTAAGGGGCGGCACAGTGACACAGTGGTTAGCCCTGCTGCCTCACAGCACCAGGGATCCGGGTTCAATTCTGGCCTTGGGTCACTGTCTGTGCGGAGTCTGCACGTGCTCCCCGTGTGTGCGTGGGTTTCCTCCGGCTGCTCCGGTTTCCTCCCACAGTCCAAAGTTGTGCAGGTTAGGTGGATTGGCCATGCTAAATTGCCCCGTGGTTGCTAAAAGGTTGGGTGGGGTTACTGGTTATGGGGATAGGGTGGGGGCGTGGGCATGGGTAGTGTGCTCTTTCGGTGGGTCGGTGCAGACCCGATGGGCCGAATGGCCTCGTTCTGCATTGTAACGGTTCTGATTCTAATCGTGGTTTGACAGGGAATTTGCAGACAGAAACTGGTCAGTCAGCCTAACTAATCAATACCAGCACCACAGAAACCTCCTCCCAAAGGGTTTCCCCCCCTCCAGCATTGGCCTGGAGTCCACAGGAGTTGAAGATCAATCTCCAGGACACTGGTGGAGAAAAATCAGCAGGAATTTGAATAAGATTGTGGGGTTTCTTTTTGTCCTTTTCTTTGAACGTCACTCTTTACCAGCTACTAAAGTACTGGAAATGGACGGAAAGGACTGTTTGACTGACAGTCGATATCACCCATGGATGACGCGTCTTTTTGCTTCCCATTGATACAGGCAGTCTGTACATCACAAGGATGAATATTGGCCGATGGATGGCTGGAGCTCGGGGGCAAGTCATGTGATGACACCTGCTGGAATACATTTAATTATAGTTGGCAACCCTGTGATCCCTCCCTGCTTAGCCTCATCCTATCAATATGTCCTTAATTTCCCTTTCCGATTTATGTCTTTATCTATTTTCCCCTTTAAACCCAGTCAACTGCGCCATAGTGAGATCCATGTTTGCATCACTTGCTGAGTGAAGAGATTTCTCCTGACTTCCTAACTGGGTGCTGACTTCCTATTGATGCCCCTGAGTTGGAAGAGTGAGCATCTCTCCCAGTGCCCCTCAGAGGTATTATAATAATAATAATAATAATCGCTTATTGCCACAAGTAGGCTTCAATGAAGGTACAGTGAAAAGCCCCTAGTCGCCACGTTCCAGCACCTGTTCGGGGAGGCTGGTATGGGAATTGAACCCGCGCTGCTGGCCTTGTTCTGCATTACAAACCAGCTGTGTAGCCCACTGTGCTAAACCAGCTCCTGATCGGTGTAGAGTGATTGGCCAGTTAAGCGTGGGAAGCAAGAGAGAGACAACACCACGATTTGTCATTCTGCAGATGCCCAAGCTTGGGGTCAGAGAAGCTGGGGGCATTCAGGTCCCTTCCGCTCACACACGTTACACTTTACCTCAACCCGTGATCTGAGAACAGTGTCGCGAAGTAATCAGGCTGACCAGCGACTGAGGGGCTGCAGCCACCAATATTAACCCCTGAACACGGCGCAAGGTGAACCAGGATGTGTTTTACCAGAGGAACCAGGCCCCAGAGCCTGCACCCAACTCACCTCACGTCTGATCGAGCCGGGAGTCAGGAAGGCCCGAATCCTCCATCCTTACAAACCCCCTACCTGCTGCAGGGAGGACCCCAGACACCGGCTCCCGCTCCAGGTACAGGGTTGGGGTGGGTGGGGGTTGAGGATAAATACAGGCAGGTTGGGGTCAGCTCACTGTTGGTTGGTGAGGGGTGGGGGGGAAATCAATGAATGAAGGGGAAAGGTCACAAATGGATACGAGGGGTCACCAAGTTTAATTCTGGACAAGAGGTGAGATGGATGGATTCACAAAACGTGTTGCAGCTATTAGGGAAGATTGTAACAGCTGGGACCTTTCTCCACAGATGTCTGGGCTGAGTGATGTGTTTATAGAGTCAATTAACATAATGAAGCACTTGATGTTGCAGAAGACATTACCACTCGTCGAAAACGAGAGGTCTTAAATATAAGATAGTCACTCATACTGGTGAATTCCATAGAAATCTCTGAACTCAGAGAGTGGTGAGAATGTGGAGTTGACCATTACAGGGAGTGCCTGAGGGGAAACCAGCTCCGTGTACGAAGGAGGGAGGGAATAGGTTCTGCTGAGTGGGGAGGGGGAATGTGGGACAAGTTGGGCCTGTTGGAGTGCTGTACATTCGGTGTAAGTGGAGGAGGCCATTCAGCCCCTCGAGACAGCTGAGCCATTCGGTTTGATCACTGTCGACCTGTTCTGAATTCTATTTGTGCAGCATCATTCCCTATCCCCACATAACGTCATCCAACAAAAATCTGTCAACTGTAACCACAGCATCTTGAGTGAGAGAGTTTAAATTTCCACTACCCTGTGTGTGTGAGGAAGTGTGTTTGATTACACTCCAACCTAACGTTAAAGATTCTCTCCTTGTTCTGAACAGCCCCAGGAGAGTAAATAGTTTCTCATCATTCATTCTATTGAGGCATAGAATCCCTACAGGGCAGAAGTAGGCCATTCAGCCCATCGAGCCTGTACCGGCCCTCCAAAGGAGCACCCTACCTAGGTCCAATCCCCCACCCCATCGCCGTAAACCCATCTAACCTTTGGACATTAAGGGGTAATTTATCATGGCCAATCCACCTAACCTGGCCATATTCGGACTGTGGGAGGAAACCGGAGCACCTGGAGGAAACCCACACAGACCCGGGGAGAACGTGCAGACTCCGCACAGAAACCTGAGGCCGGAATCGAACCCAGGCCTCTGGCGCTAGGAGGCAGCAGCGCTAACCTCTGTGCCACCTTGACTCCAAACAAACTCGGGAGCCCGATCATCCTTCACCTGCACGCTCAGTGGGTAGATTCAGTCGATACAGTCACTTAGCAAGTTAAACTTGCCGAGGCAGATTTATTTAAAGATGTTATATTCAAATACAAATACCCCGGCCCACTCTCGGTTTGAGTTAGAATGTGGTTGGTTCCAGTCTTGGTGCAGAGAGTTGAGTCTGTAATGCAAGGTGACGCTCACAACGGAAAGTTTAGGACATCCGTACAGCCACCAAAATATTTTTGATGTGTTATAATGTTGGAAATGTGGCAGCCAATTTGTGCACAGGAAGCTGCCAGAAACAGCACCCTGATAATGACCAGATAATCTTGTCTTTGTGACGTGGGCTAGGGGCCAGGTTACCCCCTGCATCACCATTGGATGTTTCTTTTTTGTGGCAAATGTTTCTATTGCAGTTTTTCATTTTCTACACTGTGCAGCAGACAAGGATATGTGCATCGGGTACAATAGACAAGAAATTTCCATTGGTACCGACCCACCCAGCCCCTCTCCTTGGTCCCCACTCCCACCCCATTTTGTTGCTTGAAGATATTTTCTTAGGTATGATATCATACAGTGGGTGATTCTCCTGTATATACATCTTTCTAGATTTTCCCCCTTCACCTCCCCCCTTTGTTGATTGGCGTTGCCCCCCCCCCCCCCCCATCCTGTTTCCGATGTTTCTTTGGGGGTCTTGTTCGATGTGGTCTTGCTCTTGGCACTCCCTATTATCCGTTTTGGTCGTCCTCCTCTCTCCCCGGCCTCCCCCCCACCTCAGCCCCCCCCCCCCCCCCCTTCCTGTTCCCCTGCTGTCTCGTTGGCTTCTGTGTGCCCCCCCGCCCTCCTCCTCCCGCTCTATTGGCTGGTGGCTTCGAACAGGTCCTGGAACAAGTTGGCAAACGGCCCCCACGTTTTTTGGAAGCCTTCCTCTGACCCTTGGATGGCGAATTTGATCTTCTCCAGATGGGGAAATTCCGGCAGATCTGCCAGCCAGTCTGCAGCTGTGGGTGGTGCTCCTGATCGCCAGCCCAGCTGGATTCTCTTCCCCATCGGTAGTTCTGGCTGGTCCAATACCCTGAAGACTGCCACTCTCGGGCACGGCTCCACCCTCACCCCCCACAACCTTGGACATCGCCCTTGAAGAAGGAGCAGGCCCAGAACACATGGGCGTGGTTGGCCGGGCCTCCCTGGCACCATTCACATTTGTCCTCCACCTCCGGGAAGAACCTGCTCAGGGTTGTTGTTAGGTGTGCTCAGTGCTGCTCTGTGCACCATTTTCAGATACATGAAGGTTAGCCTTGCGCAAGTGGAGGTGGAGGTTAACTCTGCTCAGTGCTTCGCTCCAGAGTCTCGACCCAATTTCCATCACTGATTCTTCCTCCCATTTTTCCTGTGTTTCACCCAGCGGGGAGCGTTCCCTTTCTAATAGTCGTCCGTCCGTCCAGGTCCCCACGGTTCCCCCTCCCAGATTTCCCACGTCCAGTGGTCCCTCCAGCATTGTGTGTCTCGGGGTCGGGGGGTACGCTGTCATCTCCAGGGGTGGCAACGTTCTTAACCTGTAGGTGTTCGCGTTCATTTCCGTTAGGTAGTTGCAGTGTCTCTGTCTCGCTAAGGTCGCTGGCCTGTTTTCTGTGTAAAAGTCCCGAACAGCCAGTGTTCCCCCGTCCTGTCTCCACCCCTGAAAGGTGGCGTCTAGCCTGGCTGCCTGTGGTGAATCACTGTGTGCACCTGTATTAGGGGATGTAAGGTAGGACCTGTACTACAGGTTCGCTGGTAGCCCCTGCTGGCTGTCTCCGCGCACAAGGAGTCATATAAATATGCGTGTCCTCCTCTGATCTGCCATTTCGCCAGCTGCAGTAGGAGGCCACGCATCTGACTGCAATAAAGCCACAGTTGTACCAACCTGAGTCTTTTGTGCAGTTGATCGGGCGTCACTACCTCCATTGGATCTTTCCTGAGGGCAGGCAGGGCCCTGGATTGACAGGTTAACTGAGAATGGCATCTCTGACAGTGCTGCCCACTCTCAGCACTGCTTGCATTACTTGCTCAAGTCACTGGGCTGAGATTTGAACTCATAGGGCGCGACCTAATGGAAATGTTTCTGAGTGTGGTAGACAGCGGCAATTGCCGTCTGTTTCCCGATGGCTGACCCGGGGAGGCCGTCACCAGTACCTAACGTTAATTAGGTTACTTAATGATGCCCCACAGGCTTCACGGCGGAATAGGCTGCCGCCAGCTGATTGGCCTGGCCGGCAGTTCCCTGCTAACGAGAGGGAGCAGCTCCTAAACCGACCCCGCAGAGCAAACCCCAGACGGCACGCAGCCATGTCACCGCGCACGCCAGCCCCACAGTTCGGTGATGCCGATCTTAGCCGCGACTGTTGGACATGATGGAGTCCAGTCTGGATACCCTGTTCCCTGGCAGGGACCGGTGGGTCAGCCACAGGGCAGCCTGTGCAGCCTGGGAGGCAGGGTGGGGAGTAGAAGCAGGTGGACCACCTGCTGACCACATGTCCATTATCCCACTGTCCACATGTCCATCGTCCCACTGACCACATGTCCATTATCCCACTGTCCACATGTCCATTATCCCACTGACCACATGTCCATTATCCCACTGACCACATGTCCATTATCCCACTGACCACATGTCCATTATCCCTCTGTCCACATGTCCATCGTCCCACTGACCACATGTCCATCATTCCACTGACCACATGTCCATCGTCCCATTGTCCACATGTCCATCGTCCCACTGACCACATGTCCATCATCCCACTGTCCACATGTCCATCATTCCACTGACCACATGTCCATCATCCCACTGTCCACATGTCCATCGTCCCACTGTCCACATGTCCATTGTCCCACTGTCCACATGTCCATCGTCCCACTGTCCACATGTCCATCATTCCACTGACCACATGTCCATCATCCCACTGTCCACATGTCCATCGTCCCACTGTCCACATGTCCATTATCCCACTGTCCACATGTCCATCATCCCACTGTCCACATGTCCATCATCCCACTGACCACATGTCCATCATCCCACTGACCACATGTCCATCGTCCCACTGTCCACATGTCCATTATCCCACTGTCCACATGTCCATCATCCCACTGTCCACATGTCCATCATCCCACTGTCCACATGTCCATTATCCCGCTGTCCACATGTCCATCGTCCCTCTGTCCACATGTCCATTATCCCACTGTCCACATGTCCATTATCCCACTGTCCACATGTCCATTATCCCTCTGTCCACATGTCCATCATCCCACTGACCACATGTCAATCCTCCCAATGTCCACATGTCCATTGTCCCACTGACCACATGTCCATCCTCCCAATGTCCACATGTCCAATGTCCCGCAGGATCGCCACCGCATGGTGGCAGCCTATCTGACAGCACTGGGAGGTTTGTTGGATCCCAGGATGCCAGCTGTGTGCCAGTCAGATGCTGTGCCTCTGGACCAGGTTTACCCGGAGCTGATGCAGACACGAGGGTGTGGCCTTCACATTCAGGCAGTCAGTGGGGTTTAGAGTGACTCTCACCACATTATGACAGACAGGGCTCGGTCTTGGGGGTGTTCAGTGGGACAGACGGGCAGCAGCTGTCCCTGCCCCTGGTAGGGATATTCACAATCCGGGGGGGGGGGGGGGGGAATGTTGGAACTGCGGACACGATCCAGGGGGTGGCATATCAGAACCATGGGTGCTGAGCCCCTTATCCCCTTGATGTGACCATCAATTCACACGACACGTAGTTGGAAGTGAACAGTGGTTTTAATGATCTTACAACGGAGCCTGCCTGTGCCGAGATGAACTGGCAGGCAGGCTCAGACTGCCAGGCTTTATACTTGCGGTTAGTGGGAGGAGCCATGGGCGGAGCCATGGGCAGAGCCAAGGGTGGAGCCCAGTACAAACACCTCATCTCCCCCTAGGGGCAGAGCCGCGCAACTGCTCGTATACCGAGCTTACATAGACACAGTACATCATATATAATAACAGTGTGAATGACACGGACTGTGCTTCACCATACCCCTCCCCCCAGCCCAGGGACACCCCTCCCCCCAGCCCAGGGACACCCCTCCCCCCAGCCCAGGGACACCCCTCCCCCCAGCCCAGGGACACCCCTCCCCCCAGCCCAGGGACACCCCTCCCCCCAGCCCAGGGACGCCCCCCCCCCCCACCCTCCCACCGATAGCATCCGAGCCCCAACCAGGCCCGTCCTGCCCCATCCTTGGGGGCTCCCATAGCAGCACCCCCACCCCCCAGGCTGACTCATTTGCCAAGATGGTGACTGACCCTCCCTGATCCCCACCTCAGACATTCCGCTAGCTTACAGATACCTGCCTGACCATTTCCTGGGGCGCTGGTTAGATCACGGGGGTGGGGGGGGGGGGGGGGGAGCCATTAGATAGGGGGCCTATTAATGGGATGGAGATTGGCTTTAATTGGTGATTATTGATTTCTTGCCGTGCCACGGCGCGATCTGGACCTTAGCAACGGGAGCCTGCCGGTGAGATTGGGCACTGATTGGCCGTGCCACGGCGCGATCTGGACCTTAGCAACGGGAGCCTGCCGGTGAGATCGGGCACTGATTGGCTGTGCCACGGCGCGATCTGGACCTTAGCAACGGGAGCCTGCCGGTGAGATCGGGCACTGATTGGCCGTGCCACGGCGCGATCTGGACCTTAGCAACGGAAGCCTGCCGGTGAGATCGGGCACTGATTGGCCGTGCCACGGCGCGATCTGGACCTTAGCAACGGAAGCCTGCCGGTGAGATCGGGCACTGATTGGCCGTGCCACGGCGCGATCTGGACCTTAGCAACGGGAGCCTGCCGGTGAGATTGGGCACTGATTGGCCGTGCCACGGCGCGATCTGGACCTTAGCAACGGAAGCCTGCCGGTGAGATCGGGCACTGATTGGCCGTGCCACGGCGCGATCTGGACCTTAGCAACGGAAGCCTGCCGGTGAGATCGGGCACTGATTGGCCGTGCCACGGCGCGATCTGGACCTTAGCAACGGGAGCCTGCCGGTGAGATTGGGCACTGATTGGCCGTGCCACGGCGCGATCTGGACCTTAGCAACGGAAGCCTGCCGGTGAGATCGGGCACTGATTGACGCCTGGTCCGTTTCCCGATTTCGCACTCTCCCGTGATCGAAGCGGCTCGCTCGGATTCGGGCCCATAATGATCTGACTCAGAGCTGAGAAATGCGATCCAGTTAGTCCGGGCTGATTCATTGCTGTAAAAATGTGTAAACACAGGAAACTGAAAAACAAGACACGGAAAATACTAAAAAAATGTCACCCGTCTATAAATGTGTGTATAAACAGGCTACTCTATTTTAATAAAGGGGTTGCTCTTAAAAGCAACATGCTGTGTGTGTGTCTGTGTCTGTGTGTCTGTGTCTGTGTACCTAGATATGTGTGTGTGTATGTGCATGTGTGTCTGTATGTGTGATTGTGTGTGTCTGTGTCTGTCTATGTATCTAGGTGTGTGTGTCTCTGTGTGTCTGTGTCTGTAGGTGTGATTGTTTGCGTGTGTCTGTGTCTGTAGATGTATCTAGGTGTGTGTGTCTCTGTGTGTGTGGGTGTGTGTCAATGTGTGGGTTCTGGCTGGGTGTGTGTCTGGTTGTGTTTGGTTGCGTGTTTCAGCCTCTGCTGCCACCTGCTGGGAGTTTAATGTGAAGCAGATTGAACATTTCTGGTCTGAATAATGATCAAAGGCAACACTTAGAATAGGGCAAAATTAAAGCTCTTGAACACACAGGAGGAAATAAAACACACGAGGAGCAGAATCCTGACCACTATACATCTCATTTTGAGGGTTTTGTTGCTGAACAGGTGGATTATATGGAAATTAGACTGCTGAAATGTTGAGTTCATGAATACACTAACCTCAAATCCCTAATACATTGTATTAATAATAATTACCACTGCAAACTTCATAGTAATTCCAACAGAGCAAAAAGCATTAAATTATATTGCACAATAGATACTGAGGTCTAGACATGAGAGCTTGAATTGCACAGCAGGGAGGCTAATGACTATTTAGCAATTAAATTTTGGTCAATTGTTATTTTTTTCTATCTTTGGTTTCTGGTTTGTTTGCTTTGAACTTTGAGCATATGTTGGAGGCAGGGCGGTTCCAGGGTCAGGGGTCAAGGGTCAGCGCCTGCATCTGGATCAGGCTCTTGGTCAGGGTGGAGTAGGGGTCAGGATCAAGATCAGGGTCAGGGTCAAGATCAAGAACAAGGTTGGGGTCAGAGCCCGCAATTCTGGTTGGCTTGTAATTCAAGGCCTCTCATAACCTGACCTCCTAACCCCATTGACCCTGCTCCGATCCTCCTGTCATTGGTCACCCACTATGTCAATCCTCAGGTAATTGGTCGATAATGGTGACTGGAATACCCACAATCCTCTCTGCTCTACAAACAACCATATTGTTCACTTGCAGCCATGCCCATTGCACCATCATAAAGGGAGCTGTTTGAAATAAGGTTTCACCCCCCCCCCCCCCCCCCCCCCCCCCGCCGGCACCGATCTTTGGGGCTGGGGTGGTGGTGGTGAGAGTCTAGGGCCTAAATCTGGCCTTGCAATGGATGCAGGATTTGGGCTGGAGGAGCCATGAGGAGAGTTGAGCCACTTGAGGTCAATCCTCATTCAATCAACGTGCATCAAACAGAATCAAACAGATGTTTGTGACAGCTCATACCTCAGGAGGCCCAAGTTCCAGGATCAACACCCGAGTGAGAGTACACAGCCCCCCAGTGTGAGTACACAGGCCCCGAGTGTGATTACACCGGCCCTGAGTGTGAGTACACAGGCCCCGAGTGTGAGTACACAGGCCCCGAGTGTGAGTACACAGGCCCCGAGTGTGAGTACACAGTCCCCCAGTGTGAGTACACAGGCCCCCAGTGTGAGTACACAGGCCCCGAGTGTGATTACACAGGCCCCGAGTGTGAGTACACAGGCCCCAAGTGTGAGTACACAGGCCCCCAGTGTGAGTACACAGGCCCCCAGTGTGAGTACACAGGCCCCCAGTGTGAGTACACAGGCTCCCAGTGTGAGTACACAGGCCCCTAGTGTGAGTACACAGGCCCCGAGTGTGATTACACAGGCCCCCAGTGTGAGTACACAGGCCCCGAGTGTGAGTACACAGGCCCCCAGTGTGAGTACACAGGCTCCCAGTGTGAGTACACAGGCCCCTAGTGAGAGTACACAGGCCCCCAGTGTGAGTACACAGACCCCCGAGTGAGAGTACACAGGCCCCGAGTGTGAGTACACAGGCCCCCAGTGTGAGTACACAGGCCCCCAGTGTGAGTACACAGGCCCCCAGTGTGACAGGCCCCCGAGTGAGAGTACACAGTCCCACGAGTGAGAGTATACAGGCCCCGAGTGTGAGTACACAGGCCCCCAGTGTGAGTACACAGGCCCCCAGTGTGAGTACACAGGCCCCCTAGTGTGAGTACACAGGCCCCGAGTGTGAGTACACAGGCCACTGAGTGTGAGTATACAGTCCCACGAGTGAGAGTACACAGGCCCCCAGTGTGAGTACACAGCCCCCAGTGTGAGTACACAGGCTCCCGAGTGGGATTACACAGGCCCCAGGTGAGTACACAGGCCCCGAGTGTGATTACACAGGCCCCCAGTGTGAATACACAGCCCCCAGTGTGAGTACACAGGCCCCGAGTGTGATTACACAGGCCCCCGAGTGAGAGTACACAGTCCCACGAGTGAGAGTACATAGTCCCCCGAGTGAGAGTACACAGTCCCACGAGTGAGAGTATACAGTCCCACGAGTGTGAGTACACAGGCCCCGAGTGTGAGTACACAGGCCACTGAGTGTGAGTATACAGTCCCACGAGTGAGAGTACACAGGCCCCCAATGTGAGTACACAGCCCCCAGTGTGAGTACACAGGCTCCCGAGTGGGATTACACAGGCCCCAGGTGAGTACACAGGCCCCGAGTGTGATTACACAGGCCCCCAGTGTGAGTACACAGCCCCCAGTGTGAGTACACAGGCCCCGAGTGTGATTACACAGGCCCCCGAGTGAGAGTACACAGTCCCACGAGTGAGAGTACACAGGCCCCCGAGTGTGAGTACACAGGCCCCGAGTGTGATTACACAGGCCCCCAGTGTGAGTACACAGGCTCCCGAGTGTGAGTACACAGGCCCCCGAGTGTGAGTACACAGGCCCCCGAGTGTGAGTACACAGGCCCCCGAGTGTGAGTACACAGGCTCCCGAGTGCGAGTACACAGGCCCCAGAGTGGGATTACACAGCCCCCAGTGAGAGTACACAGGCTCCCGAGTGTGAGTCCTAGTGACTGAGAGCTCAGTCCTGCCTGGGTGATGCGACGTGAACTGAGGTTTCTGATGGTTCACCACAGGCCCTGTGGAGAGACAGACCATCAACCGTCGGAGGAAGGGAAGGAGTTAGCAGCACCAACATGGGTTAAATTGTAGATCAAAGAAAGGAAGATTTACATTTCTGACTCATAAAGCACAAGCTCAGGACACCCACCGTTGAATGCAGCCCCTGTTGTAGTTTAGGAAAAGCAGCAGAAATATAGAGTTGGATCATCGGTTGTCGGGTTTGACTGTGTAAAGGATATTGTCCAGAGAAAACCCACCTGTTCTGCTTCAAACAACAACATGAGGTGATTTGAAAACCATCCCAAAAGGACATGCAGGATCCCAGTTAACATCTCAACCTGGAGACGCCATTTTGAGAGTGCAGCAATCCCAAAGAGGGTCTTTATTCATTCGCGGAACGTAGGCCTCGCTGGCAAAGCCAGCATTTTTACTGCCCATCTCTAATTGCCCTCGAGAAGGTGATGGTGAGCTGTCTTCTTGAACTTAGCAGTCCATCTAGCGTAAGTACACCCACGGTGCAGTTATGGAGGGAGCTCCAGGAGTTTGATCCAGCGATATATTTCTAAGTCAGGATGGAGAGGGGCTTGGAGGTGAACTTCCCCACAAGCAAGATTTGTGCTCAAGTCTCTGGAACTGGACTTAAGCCAAGAGCTTTCTGCCTTTCTATCTCTCCCTATCTCTCGCCATCTCGCCTGTCATGACTTGTGAAGCTATGTCTTACTCTGAACTGCAAACTCATTTTATATCGAAAAATGTGCACACCAAAAGGCTGGGAAAAAAGGGCTGTCCACGGTCATCTGACTGGTTTTGTGGATTAGAGCCAATCTCCTGTCTCAAGAGGGAACAAAAAAACCCATCCTGGATTGATGTGAGTTGATGCCCTTCCCTGAAACTAATCAATCTGATTTTGAATGCGTCATTCTAAAACGGACACAGACTGTCTCAAACCCCAGGGTGAATGTCTGCACAGAAAAGGGCAGCACGGTAGCACATTGGTTAGCACAGTTGCTTCACAGCGCCAGGGTCCCAGGTTCGATTCCCCGCTGGGTCACTGTCTGTGCGGAGCCTGCACATTCTCCCTGTGTCTGCATGGGTTTCCTCCGGGTGCTCCGGTTTCCTCCCACAGTCAAAAGATGTGCAGGTTAGGTGGATTGGCCGTGATAAATTACCCTTAGTGTTTTAAAAAGGTACGGTGGGGTTACTGGGTTTAGGGGATAGGTTAGAAGTGTGGGCTTAAATGGGGTGCTATTTCCAAGGGCTGGTGCAGAATCGACAGGCCGAATGGCCTCTTTCTGCACTGTAAATTCTATGATAATCTATGATGAGCAGGGCATGGTGTTATCTATTTTCAAGTCAGCTCTGATCTCTTTTCAGTTTGTCATCAGTTATTTGTTATTCTGAAATCCAGACCAGGAACTAGCTGCTAGTTATTAAAGGTAACCAACAGCAATACCTTGAAAATGGGAGATTCCAACAGAGAAAAGGGTTCCTCTCCAACACCCCTCCCCCCCCCCCCCCCCCCCACTGACCCCACAACCTGTCCCAGTCTCAAAGTTCACCTGAGAACCAATGCCTTGGATATTCAACTACAAGAAGCCTCACAACCTGCAGTGAGCCCTTCACTTTACAGACCATCACGTCAGCTTTAAATCATTGAATCCATTCAAGAAAGCACTGGCTCGACATATGGGAGACCAGACATCATAACTGTGGGACTGAGTTAACTGTTATCTTCAAAGTGCACCATCTTTGTGTGTGTGTGTGTGTGTGTGTGTGTGTGTTTCTTCGGGGTAAGTGCGTGAGAATAAATAACCTCCTTTATTTTTAAACTCACTCAAGCTTGCTGCTGAATTATTATTTGATTTGCGTTCCCAAGGGTAAGAAAAGACAGCCCTCTTTCTGTACAAAACATTCTGATTATGGGAAGCTGGAGAGCAAGAACGACTGGTGAGATTCCGTTTCTGGAAGCTTCTATGACAATCTACCTCTTCGACCAAGTTCAAGTCCCTGTGTGTGCAGTTTGCTGTGACATTTTGATTGACTATGTTCCTGTGAAACGTTCTTGCACATTTGACTGTGTTGAAGGCACCATCCCTTTTCATTCTCACACTGTTACAATCCCGGACCTGAGCCCAACAGTGGCCAGGATATTGGACAGAAATGGCAATATCTTAATTTAATTTTGTAAGACTTTGAGGAAAGGATCCCTCGCTCTAGGAGTGATTGCACAAAGAAATAGGGATGTGGTAAATTAAAACAAACTTTATTACTAACACAATATTCAAATATATTTAACACCACACCAGAAAATAACTTACAATTATCCATTAAACAATGATAATCAATACAGTTTTTTATTTTTTATAAATTTAGTGTACCCAATTAATTGTTTCCAATTAAGGGGCAATTTAGCGTGACCAATCCACCTAGCCTGCACATCTTTGGGTTGTGGGGGTGAAACCCATGCAAACATGGGGAGAATGTGCAAACTCCACACCGACAGTGACCCAGAGCCGGGATCGAACCTGGGACCTCGGCGTTGTGAGGCAGCTGTGCTAACCACTGCACCACCGTGCTGCCCCTAATCAGTACAGTTAATGCAGTGACCCTTAATTGCGATCTTTAGTCCAACTCAAACAAAAAAAAAACATCTCAATACAGTTAGCACTCAGAAATACCTGCTTTAGAGAGAGTTCTTTGAGAAAGAAAGATCTTTTGACACTGTTTTGAAGAAAAGATCTGAGTCCTGTCAGAACCATGCAGAAACTCCGGCTGCATTTCTTCTGAAACTGCTTTAGCTTGTTTCAGCTCACCTTCTAATCACATTCTTCTGAACTGCTTAGAAAGAAGCTGCTAACCTAGTGAGAGACATATTTTTAATTGAACTGAGATGTCTGACTTCTGCTCACATCTTTAACTCAAACTCAACTAACACAGCTTTTTTGCAAAATGCCTGTTACCTTGGCTCCTCCCGGTAATTACATCATCTTACCAAGCTGATATCTAATTAACTCCACAGGGAACCTCATTAATCCAACCAACATTCCATTAGCCCAGGGTTTTACGATGCTTTAATTGCACCGCTGGCCCTCAAACCTAGTTGTCTTTCAGTTGTTTTAAAAACATGATTGCAGCAGTCGAACGCACTCTATCCCAGGCGTTTAACCCTTACTGCGCCAAATACCTACAGTACAATACATCGTAAATTCTCACATTCATCGCAACACCATTCACTGACCACACCCAGCTCCACCTCGCCAATCACTCTGCTAGGCTCTCCATTTCACCTCCGTCACGTCACCTGCCACCAGAACCCCCCTCCCCTCAGTTTATCTGCCACTGGATCCCTTGCCTTAAGATGTGTTACGCTGAGGTTTGTTTATTCCACTGCATTCCCAGCTGTTCCTCCACACTCTCCAATTCGCCCAAGACACTGCTGCCCCCTGCCCTAAGCCACACCACGTCCAGTTCCCGACTCAGTGACATACATTGATTAGCTGCTGGTCAATAAATGCCCTCCGTTTTAATAAATTTAGAGTCTGCAATACTTTTCTTTCCAATAAAGGGGCAATTTAGCGTGGCCAATCCACCTAGCCTGCACATCTTTTTGGTGTTGTGGGGGTGAGACCCACGCAGACACGGGGAGAATGTGCAAACTCCACACGGACAGTGACCCAGAGCCGGGATTCGAACCCGGGTCCTCAGCGCCGTGAGGCAGCAGTGTCAACCACCGCGCCACCTTGCCTCCCTAAATGTGTCCATTTTAAAATGACCATCCTTCTTTAAAATTCCCTCCATGGCCTCACTCCTTCCTGTCTCTGTAATTTCCACCGGCCCCAACAACACTCTGAGATCTCTGTGATTCACTAATTCAGGCCTCGAGAACATCGTTGATTTTAATTGCTCCACCATTAGAGGACATGCCTTCAGCCGTCAAGACCCCACGCTCTGCAGGTCCCCCCCCCCCCCCCCCCCCACCACCGCCCGCACCACCCCAAACCTCTCCTCCTCTCTCCCCCTCTGATTTGCTTTGTCTGAACCCTGAACACACTTCAGGGCAGCACAGTAGCACAGTGGTTAGCACAGTTGCTTCACAGCGTCAGGGTCCCAGGTTTTATTCTTGGGCCAGCGTCTGTGTGGAGTCTGCACGTTTTCCCTGCATCTGCGTGGGTTTCCTCCGGGTGCTCCGGTTCCCTCCCACAAGTCCCGAAAGACGTGCTGTTAGGTAATTTGGCCATACTCCCTCTGTGTACCTGAACAGGTACCGGAGTGTGGCGACTGGGGCTTTTCACAGTAACTTCATTGTTAATGTAAGCCTACTCGTGACAATAAAGATTATTATTATTAAACTTGAAACGTTGTTATGTTATCGGGAGCTTTGAGCTGATCCATGCATCGACTTGGCGGCTACTGAAACTGTACATAACATAGCCACAAGGGGGCAGCATTTACTTGCTTTTCAGCCTCTGGACAGAAAGCCCTTCAGTTCCAATGGAGTCGGAAGCTGACCCATCACCTCTGACCCCCGGACACAGCATCACATTCAACAATATGCTGAATGATATGTTCATGAACACGCACAACACGCTGACACATAGACACAACCTCAAAGGCTGAGTGGAACACGGTAGGTGAGGAGGTGTGGGACGGGTGAGGTGGTTACTGGGTGGTTTGTTTTATTTATTTGTTTATGGGATGTGGGCTCTAGGCTAACATTTATTGCCCATTCTTAATTGCACTTGAGAAGGTGGTGCCTTCTTGAACCGTTGCAGTCCATGTGATGTAGGTACACCCACAGTGCGGTTAGGAAGGGAGTTCCAGGATCGTGGTCCCGAGGAAGTGAAGGATGGGGATATATTTCCAAGGGTGGGGGAGTACTCGGTGTGTCAGGGGAAGACTGGGCAGGTATGGGGGTAGACGGCCATAAGACATAGGGGCAGAATTAGACCACTCGGCCCATCGAGGTCTGCTCCGCCATTCAATCATGGCTGATATTTTCTTATCCCCATTCTCCTGCCTTCTCCCCATAACCCTGACCCCCTTACTTTAAAAAAAATAAATTTAGAGTACCCAATTCATTTTTTCCAATTAAGGGGCAATTTAGTGTGTTCAATCCACTTACCCTGCACATCTTTGGGTTGTGGGGGCGAAACCCACGCAAACACAGGGAGAACGTGCAGAAGGGCCTGTTCTGTGCTGTATTTCTCTATGTTCTATGTTCTAACTCCACACGGACAGTGACCCATAGCCGGGATCGAACCTGGGACCTCGGCGCCGTGAGGCAGCAATGCTAACCACTGCGCTACCGTGCTGCCCCCTGATCCCCTTATTAATCAAGATTTTATCTATTTCTATCTTAAAGACACTCAGTGAATTGGCCTCCACAGTCTTCTGCGGCAAAGAGTTCCACAGATTCATCACCCTCTGGCTGAAGAAATTCCTCCTCATCTCAGTTTTAAAGGATCGTCCCTTTAGTCTGAGATAGTGTCCTCTGGTTCTAGTTTTTCCGACAAATGGAAACATCCTCTCCAAGTCCACTCTATCCTGGCGTCGCAGTATCCCGTAAGTTTCAATAAGATCCCCCCTCATCCTTCTAAACTCCGAGTACAGCCCTCAACCGTTCCTCATATGACAAGCTCTTTATTCCAGGGATCATTCTTGGGAACCTCCTCGGGACCCCTTCCAAGGCCAGCACATCTTTCCTTGGATACAGGCCCAAAACTGCTCACAGTACTCCAAATAGGGTCTAACCAGAGCCTCAGAAGTACATCCCTGCTCTAGTACTCGAGCCCTCTCGACATGAATGTCTTCCGAACTGCCAACTAAACCTACATGTTAACATTCAGAGAATTTGGAACTAGGACTCCTAAGTCCCTTTGTGCTTCTGATTTTCTAAGCATTTCCCCATTTAGAAAAATAGTCCATGCCTCTATTCTTCCTCCCAAAGTGTATAACCTCACACTTTTCCGAATTGTATTCCATCTGCCACTTCTTTGCCCACTCTCCTAGCCTGTCCAAGTCCTTCTGCAGTCCCCCAGCTCCCTCAACACTACCTGTAACTCTCCATATTTTTGTATCATCTGCAAACTTACCAACACTGCCCTCAGTTCTTTCGTTGATGTATATCGTGAAAAGTTGTGGTCCCAATAGTGACCCCTGCGGAACACCACTGGTCACCGGCTGCAATCCTGAAAAAGACCCCTTCACCCCCACTCTCTGCCTCTGTCAGTCAGCCAATCCTCTATCCATGCCAGGATCTTACCCTTAACACCATGGACTCTTCACTTATTTCGCAGACTCTTAAGCTGCACCTTGTCAAAGGCCTTCTGGAAATCTAAATATATCACATCCACTGGTTCTCCTTTGTCTAACTTCCTTGTTACCTCCTCAAAGAATTGTAACACATTTGTCAGACATGACCTCCCTTTGCAAAGCCGTGCTAACTCAGTCCTTTTCTTAAAATGAATTTAGAGTACCCAATTCTTTTATTTCCAATTAAGGGGCAATTTAACGAGGCCAATTAACCTACCCTGCACATCGTTAGGTTGTGGGGGGATGAAACCCATGGAAACACGGGGAGAATGTGCAAACTCTACACGGACAGTGACCCGGGGCCGGGATCGTACCCGGGTCCTCAGTGGCGTGAGGCAGCAGTGCTAACCACTGCACCACCGTGCTGCCCTTGACTCAGTTCTATTTTGCCATGCACTTCTAAGTACACCGCAATTTTATCTTTAATAATGGACTGCAAAATCTTACCAATGACCGAAGTCAGGCTAACCGGCCTATAATTTCCCGTCTTCTGCCTCCCTCCATTCTTAAACAGGGGTGTTACATTAGCCATTTTCCAGTCCTCTGGGACCCTCCCTGCCTCCAGTAATTCATGAAAGATCACCACCAATGCCTCCACAATCTCCTCAGCTATCTCTTTTAGAACCCTGGGTTGTAGTCCATCCGGCCCAGGTGATTTATCCACCTTCAGACCTTTCAGTTCCCCAGAACCTTCTCTTTACTGATGGCCACTACACTCGCCTCTGCTCCCTGGTTCTCCTGTAGCTCTGGCATCCCACTGATGTCTTCCACCGTGAAGACTGATGCAATTCAGTTCCTCTGCCATTCCTTTGTTTCCTGTTACTACTTGTCCAGCCTCATTTTCCAGTGGTCCAATGTCTATTTTTGCCTCTCTCTTATTTTTTATATATTGGAAAAAAACTCTTCCTATCTTCTTTTATATTACTAGCTAGCTCACACTCATATTTCATCTCTACCCGCCCTCCTCTGCTATTGCCTTTTGAGTTGTCCTCTGCTCGCTTTTCAAGGCTTCCCCATTCTCTGGCTTCCCACTGATCCTCGCCACTTTGTATGCTTTTTGTTTTGCTTTTATGCTGTTCTTGACTTCCCTCATCAACCATGGGTGCCTTATCCTGCCCTTAACATGTTTCCTCCTCCTTGGGATGAATTTCTGTTGTGCCTTCAGAATAACCCCCAAAAACTCCTGCCATCCCATTGCTGTTCCAATGCCTTCCCTGCTACACCGGGGGCTCTGTGAGCGAGGGGGGCAGTGCAGCATGGGGGGGCGTAGGCACCGGGGGGGGGGGGCTTCTGTGAGGGAGGGGGGCAGTACAGGCATCGGGAGGGGGGGGGCTCTGTGAGCGAGGGGGCAGTGCAGCATGGAGGGGGGGAGGGCTCTGTGAGCGAGGGGGGGCAGTGCAGGCACTGGGGGGGCACTGTGAGGGGAGGGGGGGGGCAGTACAGGCACTGGGGGGGCACTGTGAGGGAGGGGGCAATGCAGCATGGGGAGGGAGGCTCTGTGAGGGAGGGGGGGGGGAAGTACAGGCACTGGGTGCCAATCTCATAATAAGTGAGGGGGGTTGGGGTGAGTCAGGGGGTTTGGGGTGAGTGAGGGGAGTTGGGGGGTGTGGGGTGAGTCAGGGGGTTTGAGGGAGTGTGGGGTGAGTGAGGGGTGTGGGGTGAGTGAGGGGGTGTGGGGTGAGTGAGGGGGTGTGGGGTAAGTCAGGGGGTATGGGGAGTGAGTCAGGGGGTTTGGGGTGAGTCAGGGGGTTTGGGGTGAGTCAGGGGGTTTGGGGTGAGTGAGGGGGGGTTGGGGGGTGTGGGGTGTGAGGGGGTTTGAGGGAGTGTGGGGTGAGTGAGGGGGTGTGGGGTGAGTGAGGGGGTGTGGGGTGAGTGAGGGGGTTTGGGGGTGTGGGGTGAATGAGGGGGTTTGGGAGGTGTGGGGTGAATGAGGGGGTTTGGGGGGTGTGGGGTGAGTGAGGGGGTTTGGGGGGTGTGGGGTGAGTGAGGGGGTTTGGGGGTGTGGGGTGAATGAGGGGGTTTGGGGGGTGTGGGGTGAGTGAGGGGGTGTGGGGTGAGTGAGGGGGTTTGGGGGTGTGGGGTGAATGAGGGGGTTTGGGAGGT
Source organism: Scyliorhinus canicula (assembly GCF_902713615.1). Taxonomy (NCBI): domain Eukaryota; kingdom Metazoa; phylum Chordata; class Chondrichthyes; order Carcharhiniformes; family Scyliorhinidae; genus Scyliorhinus; species Scyliorhinus canicula. The sequence continues at coordinate 123,990,822 of NC_052161.1, read as the reverse complement.
GTGGGGTGAATGAGGGGGTTTGGGGTGTGTGGGGTGAATGAGGGGGTTTGGGGTGTGTGGGGTGAGTGAGGGGGTTTGGGAGGTGTGGGGTGAATGAGGGGGTTTGGGGGGTGTGGGGTGAGTGAGGGGGTTTGGGGTGTGTGGGGTGAATGAGGGGGTGTGGGGTGAGTGAGGGGGTTTGGGGTGTGTCGGTGAATGAGGGGGTTTGGGGGGTGTGGGGTGAGTGAGGGGGTGTGGGGTGAGTGAGGGGGTTTGGGGGCTTGGGGTGAATGAGGGGGTTTCGGAGGTGTGGGGTGAATGAGGGGGTTTGGGGTGTGTGGGGTGAATGAGGGGGTTTGGGGGGTGTGGGGTGAGTGAGGGGGTGTGGGGTGAGTGAGGGGGTTTGTGTGGGGGGTTTGTGTGGGGGTTTGTGGGGGGGTTTGTGTGGGGGGTTTATGGGGGGGTTTGTGGGGGTGGGTTTGTGGGGTGGGTTTGTGTGGGGGGTTTGTGTGGGGGTTTGTGGGGGGGTTTGTGTGGGGGGTTTATGGGGGGGTTTGTGGGGGTGGGTTTGTGGGGGGGGTTTGTGTGGGGGTTTGTGGGGGGGTTTGTGTGGGGGGTTTATGGGGGGGTTTTGTGGGGGTGGGTTTGTGGGGTGGGTTTGTGTGGGGGGTTTGTGTGGGGGGGGCTTGTGTGGGGGGTTTGTGGGGGGGTTTGTGTGGGGGGTTTGTGTGGGGGGCTTGTGTGGGGGGTTTGTGGGGGGGTTTGTGTGGGGGGTTGTGGCGGGGTTTGTGTGGGGGGTTTGTGGGGGGGTTTGTGTGGGGAGTTTGTGTGGGGGTTTGTGTGGGGGGCTTTTGTGGGGGGGTTTGTGTGGGGGGTTTGTGTGGGGGGGTTTGTATGGGGGTTTGTGTGGGGGGTTTGTGGGGGGATTGTGTGGGGGGGTTTGTGTGGGGGGGTTTGAGTGGGGGGTTTGTGTGGGGGGGTTTGGGGGGGTTTGTGTGGGGGGTTTGTGTGGGGGGTTTGTGGGGGGATTGTGTGGGGGGGGTTTGTATGGGGGGGTTTGTGTGGGGGGTTTGTGTGGGGGGTTTTGGGGGGTTTGTTTGGGGGGTTTGTGTGGGGGGGTTTGTGGGGGGGTTTGTATGGGGGGGTTTGTTGGGGGGGTTTGTGTGGGGGGTTTGTGGGAAGTTTGTGTGGGGGGGTTTGTGGGGAAGTTTGTGTGGGGGGGGTTTGTGGGGTAGTTTGTGTGGGGGGTTTGTTGGGGGGGGTTTGTATGGGGGGTTTGTGTGGGGGGGTTTGTGGGGAAGTTTGTGTGGGGGGGTTTGTTGGGGGGGGTTTGTTGGTGGGGGTTTGTATGGGGGGGTTTGTGTGGGGGGTTTGTATGGGGGGTTTGTGTGGGGGGGTTTGTTGGGGGGGTTTGTTGGGGGGTTTGTATGGGGGGGTTTGTGTGGGGGGTTTGTATGGGGGGTTTGTGTGGGGGGGTTTGGGGGGGTTTGTTGGGGGGGGGGTTTGTGGTGGGGGTGTTTGTATGGGGGGTTTGTATGGGGGGGTTTGGGGGGTTGTTGGGGGGGGTTTGTGGGGGGGGTTTGTGTGGGGGGGTTTGGGGGGGTTTGTTGGGGGGGGGGGTTTGTGGGGGGGGGGTTTGTATGGGTGTGTGTGTGGGGAAGATGCTGGTTAATGTGACACATCCAGAGCTCTGCCCTCCGGACCTGTAGCCTGAGTGAGGGACGTGATTATGGGATGGCTACTAAAGTGAGACTGTCTGATTAAAGTGGAACATCAGCATTTTAAATGCTCTGTTGACTTCTTGCCATGCAGACTGATTTGCATGCTGCTACTTAGACAGGGTACAAGTCAAACACTTGCTTACGGATTATGAACAACACTCGGTGCTTTCTGGAAAGATGTTGGTCTTTTTTAATTATCGTACTTAACAATCTATCAGTCGCTCTCCCCAAGACCTTCTCAACTCCTGACTCCCACCACACTCTACCTTCTATCTCTCCTGGATGGACCACATCCTGTCTTCTATCTCTCCTGGACGGACCACATCCTACCTTCTATCTCTCCTGGATGGACCACACTTTTGAATCGAAAGTGATAGTGATTCGAAACAAACCTGTTGGACTTTAGCTGGTGTTGAAAGACTTCTTACTGTCTCCTGTATGGACCACACCCTATCTTCTATCTCTCCTGTATGGACCACACCCTATCTTCTATCTCTCCTGTATGGACCACACCCTATCTTCTATCTCTCCTGTATGGACCACACCCTATCTTCTATCTCTCCTGTATGGACCACACCCTATCTTCTATCTCTCCTGTATGGACCACACCCTATCTTCTATCTCTCCTATATGGACCACACCCTATCTTCTATCTCTCCTGTATGGTCCCAGCTGCTCTGTACCTTTCACACATCCCACTCTTTGACACTCCTCTATCTTTGATGCTGTTCTCTCCTTGATGATCAGTTTGGATGATGAGTCTGGGTACAGGGAGATTGTCTTTGCCTCATGCGATCGTTTCAATTCCTGATGTGACACATTTTGCCAGAATGAATATATCCAACCAGAGGGGCCAGTTCTGTGCACTGGAGCACAGTATCATCATAACTGAAATCCCTCATCCAGATCTTCTGAGTATTTGCAATGTTTTGTGTTTATGTTTTAGGTTTCTAGCATTTTGCATTTATTACAGTCAGAAGGAGTTTTACTCTGTATCTAACCCCGTGCTGTACCTGTCCTGGGAATGTTTGATGGGGACAGTGGAGAGGGAGCTTTACTCTGTATCTAACCCCGTGCTGTACCTGTCCTGGGAGTGTTTGATGGGGACAGTGCAGAGGGAGCTTTACTCTGTATCTAACCCCGTGCTGTACCTGTCCTGGGAGTGTATGATGGGGAGTTTAGAGGGAGCTTTACTCTGTGTCTAACCCCGTGCTGTGCCTGTCCTGGGAGTGTTTGATGGAGACAGTGTAGAGGGAGCTTTACTCTGTATCTAACTCCGTGCTGTACCTGTCCTGGGAGTGTTTGATGGGGACAGTGCAGAGGGAGCTTTACTCTGTATCTAACGCCGTGCTGTACCTGTCCTGGGAGTGTATGATGGGGAGTTTAGAGGGAGCTTTACTCTGTGTCTAACCCCGTGCTGTGCCTGTCCTGGGAGTGTTTGATGGGGACAGTGTAGAGGGAGTTTTACTCTGTATCTAGCCCCGTGCTGTACCTGTCCTGGGAGTGTATGATGGGGAGTTTAGAGGGAGCTTTACTCTGTGTCCAACCCCATGCTGTACCTGTCCTGGGAGTGTTTGATGGGGACAGTGTAGAGGGAGCTTTACTCTGTAGCTTACCCTGCGCTGTGCCTGTCCTGTGAATGTTTGATGGGGACAGTGTAGAGGGAGCTTTACTCTGTATCTAACCCCGTGCTGTACCTGTCCTGGGAGTGTATGATGGGGACAGTGCAGAGGGAGCTTTACTCTGTATCTAACCCCGTGCTGTACCTGTCCTGGGAGTGTTTAATGGAGACAGTGTAGAGGGAGCTTTACTCTGTATCTAACCCCGTGCTGTACCTGTCCTGGGAGTGTTTGATGGGGACAGTGTAGAGGGAGCTTTACTCTGTATCTAACCCCGTGCTGTACCTGTCCTGGGAGTGTTTGATGGAGACAGTGTAGAGGGAGCTTTACTCTGTATCTAACCCCGTGCTGTACCTGTCCTGGGAGTGTTTGATGGGGACAGTGTAGAGGGAGCTTTATTCTGTATCTAACCCCGTGCTGTACCTGTCCTGGGAGTGTTTGATGGGGACAGTGTAGAGGGAGCTTTACTCTGTATCTAACCCCGTGCTGTACCAGTCCTGCGAGTGTTTGATGGGGACAGTGTAGAGGGAGCTTTACTCTGTATCTAACCCCGTGCTGTACTTGTCCTGGGAGTGTTTGATGGGGACAGTGTAGAGGGAGCTTTACTCTGTATCTAACCCCGTGCTGTACCTGTCCTGGGAGTGTTTGATGGAGACAGTGTAGAGGGAGCTTTATTCTGTATCGAACCCCGTGCTGTACCTGTCCTGGGAGTGTTTGATGCTGATATCTCTCACCTTTGTGATTGCACAAATCAGCATTCTCTCCTTATTTTGCGCAACCATCTGGTCCACTCTTGAGCTGAAATCAATGTACATTTGGCAGCCGGGGATGAATTGAAGGCAGCTTCCAGCCCGGATGGCTGTTACCCTGCTAACCCGCCAGCAGAGGGCAGTGTTTACAACAACATGTTAAAGGTGTGGGGAAATAGAGAAACAGACAGCCTGACCGATAGAGAAAGAGAGAGAGATACAGAGGGAGGGGACAGATAAAGTGGAGGGAGAGAGGGGACAGATAAAGAGAGAGAGAGAGAGACTGAGGAAGAAAGGGGTGCAGATAAAGAGAGAGAGACTGAGGAAGAGAGGGTGACAGATAAAGGGAGAGAGACTGAGGAAGAGAGAGTGACAGATAAAGAGAGAGAGAGAGACTGAGGAAGAAAGGGGGACAGATAAAGAGAGAGAGACTGAGGAAGATAGGGTGACAGATAAAGAGAGAGAGACTGAGGAAGAGAGGGTGACAGATAAAGAGAGAGAGACTGAGGAAGAGAGGGTGACAGATAAAGAGAGAGATATTGAGAGAGAGAGGGGGCAGATAAAGAGAGAGATACTGAGGGAGGGGACAGATAAAGTGGAGGAAGAGAGGGGACAGATAAGGAGAGAGAGAGAGAGACTGAGGAAGTGAGGGGGAGAGATAAAGAGAGAGAGACTGAGGAAGAGAGGGTGACAGATAAAGAGAGAGATATTGAGGGAGAGAGGGACGCATGGAGAGAGAGGGAGATCATACAATTTACAGTGCAGAAAGAGGCCATTTGGCCAATCGAGTCTGCACTGGCCCTTGGAAAGAGTACCCTACCCAAGCCCACACCTCCACCCTATCCCCAGACATGAAGGGCAATTTAGCATGGCCAATCCACCTAACCCACACATCTTTGGGCTGTGGGATGAAACTGGAGCAGCCGGAGGAAACCCACGCAGACACGGGGAGAACGTGCAGACTCCACACAAACAGTGGCCCAAGCCAGAAATCGAACCTCGAACCCTGGTGCTGTGAAGCAACTGTGCTAGCCACTATGCTACCGTGCCACCCATACATGAGAGAGGGAGGGTGCAGCTAGAGAGGGAGAGAGAAAAATATATATACTGAGGGAGAGGGGGACAGATAAAGAGCGAGACATACTGAGTGAGAGAGCGGAAGGATAGAAAGTGAGATACTGAGGGAGAGAGAAGGACAGATAGAGAGGGAGATACTGAGGGAGAGAGGGGATAGATAGAGAGAGATACTGAGGGAGAGAGGGGATAGATAGATACTGAGGGAGAGAGGGGATAGATAGAGAGAGATACTGAGGGAGAGAGTGGACAGATAGAGAGAGATACTGAGGGAGAGAGGGGATAGATAGAGAGAGATACTGAGGGAGAGAGGGGATAGATAGATACTGAAGGAGAGAGAAGGACAGATAGAGAGAGATACTGAGGGAGAGAGGGGACAGATAGAGAGAGATACTGAGGGAGAGAGAAGGACAGATAGAGAGAGATACTGAGGGAGAGAGGGGATAGATAGATACTGAGGCAGAGAGGGGACAGATAGAGAGAGATACTGAGGGAGAGAGAAGGACAGATAGAGAGAGATACTGAGGGAGAGAGGGGATAGATAGAGAGATACTGAGGGAGAGAGGGGACAGATAGAGAGAGATACTGAGGGAGAGAGGGGATAGATAGAGAGAGATACTGAGGGAGAGAGGGGATAGATAGATACTGAGGGAGAGAGAAGGACAGATAGAGAGAGATACTGAGGGAGAGAGGGGTCAGATAGAGAGATACTGAGGGAGAGAGGGGACAGATAGAGAGAGATACTGAGGGAGAGGGGATAGATAGAGAAAGATACTGAGGGAGAGAGGGGATAGATAGAGAGATACTGAGGGAGAGAGGGGATAGATAGAGAGAGATACTGAGGGAGAGAGGGGATAGATAGAGAGATACTGAGGGAGAGAGGGGACAGATAGAGAGAGATACTGAGGGAGAGAGAAGGACAGATAGAGAGAGATACTGAGGGAGAGAGGGGGATAGATAGAGAGATACTGAGGGAGAGAGGGATAGATAGAGAAAGATACTGAGGGAGAGAGGGGACAGATAGAGAGAGATACTGAGGGAGAGAGAAGGACAGATAGAGAGAGATACTAAGAGAGAGGGGATAGATAGAGAGAGATACTGAGGGAGAGAGGGGATAGATAGAGAGATACTGAGGGAGAGAGGGGATAGATAGAGATAGATACTGAGGGAGAGAGGGGATAGATAGAGAAATACTGAGGGAGAGAGGGGATAGATAGAGAGATACTGAGGGAGAGAGGGGATAGATAGAGAGATACTGAGGGAGAGAGGGGATAGATAGAGAGAGATACTGAGGGAGAGAGGGGATAGATAGAGAGATACTGAGGGAGAGAGGGGATAGATAGATACTGAGGGAGAGAGGGGACAGATAGGGAGAGATACTGAGGGAGAGAGAAGGACAGATAGAGAGAGATACTGAGGGAGAGAGGGGATAGATAGAGAGATACTGAGGGAGAGAGGGGACAGATAAAGAGAGATACTGAGGGAGAGAGGGGATAGATAGAGAGAGATACTGAGGGAGAGAGGGGATAGATAGATACTGAGGGAGAGAGAAGGACAGATAGAGAGAGATACTGAGGGAGAGAGGGGTCAGATAGAGAGATACTGAGGGAGAGAGGGGACAGATAGAGAGAGATACTGAGGGAGAGAGGGGATAGATAGAGAGATACTGAGGGAGAGAGGGGATAGATAGAGAGAGATACTGAGGGAGAGAGGGGATAGATAGAGAGATACTGAGGGAGAGAGGGGATAGATAGAGAGAGATACTGAGGGAGAGAGAAGGACAGATAGAGAGAGATACTGAGGGAGAGAGGGGATAGATAGAGAGATACTGAGGGAGAGAGGGGATAGATAGAGAGAGATACTGAGGGAGAGAGGGGACAGATAGAGAGAGATACTGAGGGAGAGAGAAGGACAGATAGAGAGAGATACTGAGAGAGAGAGGGGATAGATTGAGAGAGATACTGAGGGAGAGAGGGGATAGATAGAGAGATACTGAGGGAGAGAGGGGATAGATAGAGATAGATACTGAGGGAGAGAGGGGATAGATAGAGAAATACTGAGGGAGAGAGGGGATAGATAGAGAGATACTGAGGGAGAGAGGGGATAGATAGAGAGATACTGAGGGAGAGAGGGGATAGATAGAGAGAGATACTGAGGGAGAGAGGGGATAGATAGAGAGATACTGAAGGAGAGAGGGGATAGATAGAGAGAGATACTGAGGGAGAGAGGGGATAGATAGAGAGATACTGAGGGAGAGAGGGGACAGATAGAGAGATACTGAGGGAGAGAGGGGATAGATAGAGAGATACTGAGGGAGAGAGGGGATAGATAGAGAGATACTGAGGGAGAGAGGGGATAGATAGAGAGAGATACTGAGGGAGAGAGGGGGACAGATAGAGAGAGATACTGAGGGAGAGAGGGGATAGATAGAGAGAGATACTGAGGGAGAGAGGGGATAGATAGAGAGAGACTGAGGAAGAGAGGGGATAGATAGAGAGATACTGAGGGAGAGAGGGGATAGATAGAGAGATACTGAGGGAGAGAGGGGATAGATAGAGAGAGATACTGAGGGAGAGAGGGGACAGATAGAGAGAGATACTGAGGGAGAGAGGGGATAGATAGAGAGAGATACTGAGGGAGAGAGGGGATAGATAGAGAGATACTGAGGGAGAGAGGGGATAGATAGAGAGAGATACTGAGGGAGAGAGGGGACAGATAGAGAGAGATACTGAGGGAGAGAGAAGGACAGATAGAGAGGGAGGGCAGCAGGGTAGCATGGTGGTTAGCATAAATGCTTCACAGCTCCAGGGTCCCAGGTTCGATTCCCGGCTGGGTCACTGTCTGTGTGGAGTCTGCACGTCCTCCCCCTGTGTGCGTGGGTTTCCTCCGGGTGCTCCGGTTTCCTCCCACAGTCCAAAGATGTGCGGGTTAGGTGGATTGGCCATGCTAAATTGCCCGTAGTGTCCTAATAAATGTAAGGTTAAGGGGGGGGGGCTGTTGGGTTACGGGTATAGGGTGGATACGTGTGTATTGTGTATGTGTGTGTGTATTGTGTATGTGCGTGTATTGTGTATGTGTGTGTATTGTGTATGTGTGTGTGTATTGTGTATGTGTGTGTATTGTGTATGTGTGTATTGTGTATGTGTGTGTATTGTGTATGTGTGTGTATTGTGTATGTGTGCGTATTGTGTATGTGTGTGTGTATTGTGTATGTGTGTGTATTGTGTATGTGTGTGTATTGTGTATGTGTGTGTATTGTGTATGTGTGTGTGTATTGTGTATGTGTGTGTATTGTGTATGTGTGTGTATTGTGTATGTGTGTGCATTGTGTATGTGTGTGTGTATTGTGTATGTGTGTGTATTGTGTATGTGTGTGTGTATTGTGTATGTGTGTGTATTGTGCATGTGTGTGTATTGTGTATGTGTGTGTATTGTGTATGTGTGTGTGTATTGTGTGTGGGTGTTTGTGTTCTGTAAAGGTATGCGTTTTGTGTATGTATTGTGTAAGGGTGTGTGTATTGTCAATGAGTGTTTGTATTGTAAATCCTGATCCTATTGAGGGACAGAAACATAAATAACCTGGGGTTGGATTCTCCGCGTTTGGCGCGATGACCTGACGCCAGTGTCAAAAATGGCGCGACCCACTCCGGCGCGGACCAACAGAAGTAGCGGAATTCTCAGCACTTCCGGCGGCTAGACCGGTGCCGGGGGGGTTGGTGCCGTGCCAGCCGGCGTCGAAGGGACTGCGCGAGTTAGCGCATGCACAGAACCACCGCCGTATTCTGCTGCATGCACAGAACCACCGCCGTATGCTGCTGCATGCACAGAACCACCGCCGTATTCTGCTGCATGCGCAGAACCACCGCCGTATTCTGCTGCATGCACAGATCCACCGCCGTATTCTGCTGCATGCGCAGAACCACCGCCGTATTCTGCTGCATGCACAGATCCACCGCCGTATTCTGCTGCATGCACAGAACCACCGCCGTATTCTGCTGCATGCACAGAACCACCGCCGTATTCTGCTGCATGCACAGATCCACCGCCGTATTCTGCTGCATGCACAGAACCACCGCCGTATTCTGCTGCATGCACAGAACCACCGCCGTATTCTGCTGCATGCACAGATCCACCGCCGTATTCTGCTGCATGCACAGATCCACCGCCGTATTCTGCTGCATGCACAGAACCACCGCCGTATTCTGCTGCATGCACAGAACCTCCGCCGTATTCTGCTGCATGCACAGATCCACCGCCGTATTCTGCTGCATGCACAGAACCACCGCCGTATTCTGCTGCATGCACAGAACCACCGCCGTATTCTGCTGCATGCACAGAACCACCGCCGTATTCTGCTGCATGCACAGAACCACCGCCGTATTCTGCTGCATGCACAGGGGGGTGCCTTCTCCGCGCCGGCCATGGCGGAGCCCGACAGGGGCTGGCGTGGAAGGAAGAAGTGCTCCCACGGCACAGGCCCGCCCGCAGATCAGTGGGCCCCGATCGTGGGCCAGGCCACCATGGGGGTCCCCCCCGGGGTCGGAACCCCCTGCACCACCCCGAGGATCGAAACAGCCGACCATGTCTAATCCACGCCAGCGAGACTGGCCAGAAACCGACGGACGCTCGGCCCATCGGGGCATGAATTGCTGAGGGGAGCCGCTGCCAATGGCCCCCGACCGGCGTGGCATGAAGTCAGCCCTTGCCCGAAAACCGGCACTGGAGAATACGGCAGCCGGCATCGGGGTGGGATTCACGCTCGCCGCCCCCCCCCCCCCCCCCCTGGGGATTCTCCGACCCGGCCCGGGGGGTGGGGGGGGAATCCTGCCCCTGGTGTTTAGAGTGCTCCTGAATCCCACTCCCCCACCACTGAATCCTGACTCCCATAACCTCCCCCTGGATTCCAACTCACCCACATCTCCAGCCAGGTGCAAGGCCCCGAATTTCCTCTCCCCCACCCCCATCTTTGGACTCCTAATTGTACACCCTTGGGTGAGGGGTAGCGAGAGGGGGTGGGGGGGGGGCGAGCTGGGGAAACCTGTACCTCGATAATCCTCAGTATTATCAGGATGGATGACTGTGAGGAAGAACTTCCCGCCTGTCAGCTTTTCCCGTTTGCTATCAGCTGGAGTGATCCAGGATAAGGATCAGTCCCGGGATTTTCCTGCACTTTGCGCTGTGCATTGGCACTGGGCAGCACAACCCCTGACTCAGCCTTCGGATCACAAATCCTCGGAGGGATGCACAGGTTTTTTCAATCTCCTCACACACTGTCGAATGTGATCCTCCAGACGGAGGAGATTTAATACTTTCAACATCTGCACACAGCTTTCCAGCTGCGATCACAGGGCCTATCTCATTGCCTCCAACCTCCTATTGATAAAATTATTCTGCTCCAAATCCCTGCTCGCTGGCAAAGCTTTGGAATTCGCCCTTCCTGGTATCCATTCCCACTGCTTCCGGGATCCTGCTCAGCTGCCTGCCTGTGCTTCGGACAAATCACCTTGACACACACATCCTTCTCGATCCCGGAGCCCGGAATACCCACAACACATTCAATCTCCGTATTTCCAAACTCTTCCTCAGCTTTTGGGAATGAGCAGTTCGGGAATCCCTGTTTCCATGGTGATACTGGCTGCCTCACCATTGGTAAGGGCCTGGTTCCAGCCTCACCAATCAGGCGCCCATCTCTGGTTATCTCACCGTGACAGGTAGACATCAGGTTCCCCTCCATTGCTACTTTGCCAGCCCTCCTCGCCCCCACATCTCACCACCTGCCAGTCCCATCTCCACAGGGCTGGTAAAATCCAGTTCACCAACTACCCTCGTTCCACTGATTGGAAGCCAATTTCTGGAAAGTTCTTTGAGTGGCTGTTGGTGCCCTGAATTACATATCCAACGGGGGATTAAATGCCATTTTTAGGTGACCACCTGGAGCACCCAGACATCCCAGAATTACCAGCAACACAGTCACTCTCTCCGGTTCCGAAATCCCGGTGATCAATCCGTCATCTTTGGACCTAATCATAAGGCAATGGAAACTTCCCCCTTCTCCCAATGCCAGAGGAGGTGGTGGCAGAGTGGCACTGGACTAGCCAGCAAGCGACCCAGGGTAATCCTCTGGGGTCCCAGGTTCAAACCTCATCACCGCAGATGGTCAATATTGAATTCAATAAAAACCTGGAATTGAAAGTCTAATAATGACCATTGTTGTAAAAACCCCTCTGGTTCACTCATCTCCTTTAGGGAAGGAAATCTTTACCTGGTCTGGCTTACATGTGCCTGCACAGCAACTCTTAACTGCCCCCTCAAGGGCAATAAATGCTGGCCCATGAGCGAATTTTAAAAAATGTTTTATCTTTCTGTGTACCAGTGTCTGTCTCCCTCTGTATCCACCTCGCCCCCCTCTGCATCCGCCTCACCTCCCTCTGTATCCTCCTCGCCTCCCACTGTATCTGCCTCGCCTTCCTCTGCATCCGCCTCTCCTCCCTCTGTATCTGCCTCGCCCCCCTCTGTATCCTCCTCGCCTCCCACTGTATCTGCCTCGCCTCCCTCTGCATCCGCCTCTCCTCCCTCTGTATCTGCCTCGCCTCCCTCTGTATCCGCTTCGCCTTCCTCTGTATCTGCCTCGCCTCCCTCTGTATCTGCCTCCCCTCCCTCTGTATCTGCCTCGCCTCCCTCTGTATCCGCTTCGCCTTCCTCTGTATCTGCCTCGCCTCCCTCTGCATCCGCCTCGCCTCCCTCTGTATCTGCCTCGCCTCCCTCTGTATCCGCCTCGCCCCCCTCTGTATCCATCTCGCCTCTCTCTGTATTCTGCCTCGCCTCCCTCTGTATCCTCCTCGCCTCCCTCTGCATCCGCCTCGCCTCCCTCTGTATCCGCCTCGCCTCCCTCTGTATCCGCCTCGCCTCCCTCTGCATCCACCTCGCCTCCCTCTGTATCTGCCTCGCCTCCCTCTGTATCCATCTCGCCTCACTCTGTATCTGCCTCGCCTCACTCTGTATCTGCCTCGCCTCCCTCTGTATCCATCTCGCCTCCCTCTGTATCCATCTCGCCTCACTCTGTATCTGCCTTGCTTCTCTAACTCTTTGTCTCTCTTTTCTCTGTCTGTCGTCTCTATTTGTGTGTGCCTGTCTCTTTCTTTGTCTCTCTCGCTGTTTATGTCCCTTTCTGTCTGTCCCTGTTTCACTCTAGCTGTTTTCCTATCTCTCTCTCTCTGTTTTTTAAAAATCTCTTTGACTGCACCTTAAAAACTCATTAGTTTTTGATATTTTCAGAGAGATGTGATTCTTCGATCAGGACCAGGAGCCCCTATTAGTCTCTGATCTGAAATCTATTTCTGTCGAGCGGCTGTCGGCCTCTTCTTGAACGAACACAGTCAGACTGGGTGATTTTCTGCTATTTACACTCACAGTGGGAGAGAGGCCACATCTAAATCTCCTCATTTATTTTTTGTTGTACGTCTGCAAATGCGAGCCGCTTAGCCAGCTGCTGTTTTCCCACAAACTGTGCAGTGGCCGCCCAGTTGGCGCTAGTGTCATGGCTGAATCGATACACCAACATCTTGCATTTATATAGCACATAGTCGGCTGTCCCAATGGACACTCACAAACACCACATCAGGAGATACTGGGGCAGATAATGAAAAACTTGGTCAAGGAGGTAATTTTAAAGAAGGTTTTAAATGAGGGGAGAGAGGTGGTGAGGATTAGGGAGGAACATTTCCGGCTGAAGGCACTGGCCTGCTGTTGTGGGATGAAGGAAATTGGGGATTGCCACAAGGCCCGCATTTGTTGCCCATCCCTAATTGCCCTTGAGGCGGTGGTGATGAGCTGCCTTCTTCAATTGTTGCAGTCCACGTGGAGTAGGCACACTCACTGTGCAGTTAGGGAGGGATTTCCATTTTTGTGACCCAGCGACAGTGAAGGAACGGCAATGTATTTCCAGGTCAGCATGGTGAGTGACCTGGAAGTGAATTTCTCGGTGGTGGTGCTCCCATGTATCTCCTGCATTTGCCTTTCTAGGTGGTAATGGTTGATGATTTGGAAGGTTTTGTAAAAGGAACCTTGATGAGTTGCAGCAGTGCATCTTGTAGATGGTGGTGTATGGGATACCAATCAAACAGAATGCTTTGTACCGGAAGGTGTTGAGCTTCCTGACAAGGCAAGTGGAGAGAATTCCATCGCACTCCTGCGTTATTCCTTGCAGATGTTGCACAGGATTTTGGGAGTCAGGGGGCGAGTTACTTGCCACGGGATTTCCGAGCTTTGACTTGCTCCTGTACCTACATGGTGTACGCGCCTGGGCCACTTAGATTTCTGGTCAGTGGTAACCCCCGCCCCCAGGTTGTTGATGGTGGGGCTCAGTGAGAGCAATGCCACTGAATGCCAAGCAAAGGTTGTTAGACTCTCGTGTTTGTGATGGTCATTGTCTGGCATTTGTCTGGTTTCTTTCCTGAATTGAAAAGTTGCCCAGGCCTTCCTGCAGGCAGGCATGGACTGCTTCAGTATCTGAGCAATCGCGAATGGTGCTGAAGATTGTTCGCTGATGACTGGACATCGCCACTCCTGACCTTATGATGGAGGCGGGTCAACAACACCAACACCAGATCCATTCTCGTATTGCCCTCTCTATATTGGACATAACTAATCTAATTGTTTCTGCGGCACCTAAATGTATATGTACCTCCCCAGTTTCCCGACACCCCCCCCCCCCCCCCACCCACCCACACACACACACACACAAACAGGTGCCTACTTATATGTTAAAAATAATATTGCTAACTGTACAGAGTTGCTGTTGTTGAGCTCGTGCACAATATCATGCCAGTTTTTTTTTTGGTTTTCTTCTCTTCTATTTATATATATATCTGTATGTATTTTATTCTGTGTACATAACGGTAAATATACTTTGTTCAAAACCCCATAAAAAAATATTTTTTAAAAAACTGATGGAGGCGGGCCATTGGTGAAGCAGCTGAAGGTGGTTGGGTCTAAGACATACCCTGAGGATCTCCTGCAGTGATGACCTGGAACTAGATTGATTGACCTCCAACCACCACAACCATCTCCCTCTGTGCCAGGCATGATTCCAGCCGGCGGAGAAATTCCTCCCCCCCCCCCCTCCAATTTGCATTGACTCCAGTTTTTCTGGGGCACCTTGATGTCACACTCAGTCACATGCTGCCTTGATACTGAGCACAGTCACTCCCACCTCAGAAATTTGGCTCTTTTGCCCATTTTAATCCTCCAACGGTATAATGCTCCCTCAGTACTGCCCCACTGACAGGGCAGTGCTCCCTCAGTACTGACCCTCTGACAGGGCAGCGCTCCCTCAGTACTGACCCTCTGACAGTGCAGCGCTCCCTCAATACAGATCCTCTGACAGTGAGCACTCCCTCAGTACTGACCCTCTGACAGTGCAGCACTCCCTCAGTACTGACCCTCTGACAGTGCGACACTCCCTCAGTACTGACCCTCTGACAGTGCAGCTCTCCCTCAGTACTGATCCTCTGACAGTGCAGCACTCCCTCAGTACTGACCCTCTGACAGTGCAGCACTCCCTCAGTACTGACCCTCTGACAGTGCGGCACTCCCTCAGTACTGACCCTCTGACAGTGCAGCACTCCCTCAGTACTGACCCTCTGACAGTGCAGCACTCCCTCAGTACTGACCCTCTGACAGTGCAGCACTCCCTCAGTACTGACCCTCTGACAGTGCAGCACTCTCTCAGTACTGACCCTCTGACAGTGCGACACTCCCTCAGTACTGACCCTCTGACAGTGCAGCACTCCCTCAGTACTGACCCTCTGACAGTGCAGCACTCTCTCAGTACTGACCCTCTGACAGTGCGACACTCCCTCAGTACTGACCCTCTGACAGTGCGGCGCTCCCTCAATACAGATCCTCTGACAGTGCAGCACTCTCTCAGTACTGACCCTCTGACAGTGCGACACTCCCTCAGTACTGACCCTCTTACAGTGCAGCACTCCCTCAGTACTGACCCTCTGACAGTGCGACACTCCCTCAGTAGTGATCCTCTGACAGTGCAGAACTCCCTCAGTGCTGACCCTGTGACAGTGCAGCACTCACTCAGTACTGACCCTCTGACAGTGCGACACTCCCTCAGTAGTGACCCTCTGACAGTGCAGAACTCCCTCAGTACTGACCCTGTGACAGTGCAGCACTCCCTCAGTACTGATCCTTCAACAATGCGGCACTCCCTCAGTACTGACCCTCTGACAGTGCAGCACTCCCTCAGTACTGACCCTCTGACAGTGCGGCACTCCCTCAGTACTGACCCTCTGACAGTGCGACACTCCCTCAGTAGTGACCCTCTGACAGTGCAGCTCTCTCTCAGTACTGACCCTCTGACAGTGCGACACTCCCTCAGTAGTGACCCTCTGACAGTGCAGAACTCCCTCAGTACTGACCCTGTGACAGTGCAGCACTCCCTCAGTACTGATCCTTCAACAATGCGGCACTCCCTCAGTACTGACCCTCTGGCAGTGCGACACTCTCTCAGTACTGACCCTCTGACAGTGCGACACTCCCTCAGTAGTGACCCTCTGACAGTGCAGAACTCCCTCAGTACTGACCCTGTGACAGTGCAGCACTCCCTCAGTACTGATCCTTCAACAATGCGGCACTCCCTCAGTACTGACCCTCTGACAGTGCGACACTCTCTCAGTACTGACCCTCTGACAGTGCGACACTCCCTCAGTAGTGACCCTCTGACAGTGCAGCACTCCCCCAGTACTGACCCTCTGACAGTGCAGCACTCCCTCAGTACTGATCCTTCAACAATGTGGCACTCCCTCAGTACTGACCCTCTGACAGTGCAGCACTCCCTCAGTACTGACCCTCTGACAGTGTGGCACTCCCTCAGTACTGACCCTCTGACAGTGCAGCACTCCCTCAGTACTGACCCTCTGACAGTGCAGCACTCTCTCAGTACTGACCCTCTGACAGTGCGACACTCCCTCAGTACTGACCCTCTGACAGTGCAGCACTCCCTCAGTACTGACCCTCTGACAGTGCAGCACTCTCTCAGTACTGACCCTCTGACAGTGCGACACTCCCTCAGTACTGACCCTCTGACAGTGCGGCGCTCCCTCAATACAGATCCTCTGACAGTGCAGCACTCTCTCAGTACTGACCCTCTGACAGTGCGACACTCCCTCAGTACTGACCCTCTGACAGTGCAGCACTCCCTCAGTACTGACCCTCTGACAGTGCGACACTCCCTCAGTAGTGATCCTCTGACAGTGCAGAACTCCCTCAGTGCTGACCCTGTGACAGTGCAGCACTCACTCAGTACTGACCCTCTGACAGTGCGACACTCCCTCAGTAGTGACCCTCTGACAGTGCAGAACTCCCTCAGTACTGACCCTGTGACAGTGCAGCACTCCCTCAGTACTGATCCTTCAACAATGCGGCACTCCCTCAGTACTGACCCTCTGACAGTGCAGCACTCCCTCAGTACTGACCCTCTGACAGTGCGGCACTCCCTCAGTACTGACCCTCTGACAGTGCGACACTCCCTCAGTAGTGACCCTCTGACAGTGCAGCACTCTCTCAGTACTGACCCTCTGACAGTGCGACACTCCCTCAGTAGTGACCCTCTGACAGTGCAGAACTCCCTCAGTACTGACCCTGTGACAGTGCAGCACTCCCTCAGTACTGATCCTTCAACAATGCGGCACTCCCTCAGTACTGACCCTCTGGCAGTGCGACACTCTCTCAGTACTGACCCTCTGACAGTGCGACACTCCCTCAGTAGTGACCCTCTGACAGTGCAGAACTCCCTCAGTACTGACCCTGTGACAGTGCAGCACTCCCTCAGTACTGATCCTTCAACAATGCGGCACTCCCTCAGTACTGACCCTCTGACAGTGCGACACTCTCTCAGTACTGACCCTCTGACAGTGCGACACTCCCTCAGTAGTGACCCTCTGACAGTGCAGAACTCCCTCAGTACTGACCCTGTGACAGTGCAGCACTCCCTCAGTACTGATCCTTCAACAATGTGGCACTCCCTCAGTACTGACCCTCTGACAGTGCAGCACTCCCTCAGTACTGACCCTCTGACAGTGTGGCACTCCCTCAGTACTGACCCTCTGACAGTGCGACACTCCCTCAGTAGTGACCCTCTGACAGTGCAGCACTCTCTCAGTACTGACCCTCTGACAGTGCGACACTCCCTCAGTAGTGACCCTCTGACAGTGCAGAACTCCCTCAGTACTGACCCTGTGACAGTGCAGCACTCCCTCAGTACTGATCCTTCAACAATGCGGCACTCCCTCAGTACTGACCCTCTGACAGTGCAGCACTCCCTCAGTACTGACCCTCTGACAGTGCAGCACTCCCTCAGTACTGACCCTCTGACAGTGCGGCACTCCCTCAGTAGTGACCCTCTGACAGTGCAGAACTCCCTGAGAACTGATCCTCTGACAGCGCAGCACTCCCTCAGTACTGATCCTTCAACAATGCGGCACTCCCTCAGTACTGATAATGTGACAGTGCAGAACTCACTCAGAACTGATCCTCTGACAGTGCAGCACTCCCTCAGTACTGACCCTGTGACAGTGCAGAACTCACTCAGTACTGATCCTGTGACAGTGCAGAACACCCTCAGTACTGACCCTCTGACAGTGCAGGGCTCCCTTAGTAGTGACCCTCTGACAGTGCAGCACTCCCTCAGTACTGATCCTTCAACAATGCGGCACTCCCTCAGTACTGACCCTCTGACTGTGCAGCACTCTCCCAGTACTGATCCTTCAACAATGCGGCACTCCCTCAGTACTGACCCTCTGACTGTGCAGCACTCCCTCAGTACTGACCCTGTGACAGTGCAGGGCTCCCTCAGTACTGATCCTTCAACAATGCGGCACTCCCTCAGTACTGACCCTCTGACAGTGCAGCACTCGTTCAGTACTGACCATCTGACAGTGCAGCACTCCCTCAGTACTGACCCTCTGACAGTGAGGCACTCCCTCAGTAGTGACCCTCTGACAGTGCAGAACTCCCTCAGAACTGATCCTCTGACAGTGCAGCACTCCCTCAGTACTGATCCTTCAACAATGCGGCACTCCCTCAGTACTGATAATGTGACAGTGCAGAACTCACTCAGAACTGATCCTCTGACAGTGCAGCACTCCCTCAGTACTGACCCTGTGACAGTGCAGAACTCACTCAGTACTGATCCTGTGACAGTGCAGAACGCCCTCAGTACTGACCCTCTGACAGTGCAGGGCTCCCTCAGTAGTGACCCTCTGACAGTGCAGCACTCCCTCAGTACTGATCCTTCAATAATGCGGCACTCCCTCAGTACTGACCCTCTGACTGTGCAGCACTCTCTCAGTACTGATCCTTCAAAAATGCGGCACTCCCTCAGTACTGACCCTCTGACTGTGCAGCACTCTCTCAGTACTGACCCTCTGACAGTGCGACACTCCCTCAGTACTGACCCTCTGACAGTGCAGCACTCCCTCAGTACTGACCCTCTGACAGTGCAGCACTCCCTCAGTACTGACCCTCTGACAGTGCGACACTCCCTCAGTAGTGACCCTCTGACAGTGCAGAACTCCCTCAGTGCTGACCCTGTGACAGTGCAGCACTCACTCAGTACTGACCCTCTGACAGTGCGACACTCCCTCAGTACTGACCCTCTGACAGTGCAGCACTCCCTCAGTACTGACCCTCTGACTGTGCGGTACTCCCTCAGTACTAACCCTCTGACAGTGCAGCGCTCCCTCAGTACTGACCCTCTGACAGTGCAGCACTCCCTCAGTACTGACCCTCTGACAGTGCAGGACTCCCTCAGTAGTGACCCTCTGACAGTGCGGCACTCCCTCAGTACTGACCCTCTGACAGTGCAGCACTCCCTCAGTACTGACCCTCTGACAGTGCGGCACTCCCTCAGTACTGACCCTCTGACAATGCAGCACTCCCTCAGTACTGACCCTCTGACAGTGCAGCTCTCCCCCAGTACTGACCCTCTGACAGTGCGGCACTCCCTCAGTACTGACCCTCTGACAATGCAGCACTCCCTCAGTACTGACCCTCTGACAGTGCAGCTCTCCCCCAGTACTGACCCTCTGACAGTGCTGCACTCCCTCAGTACTGACCCTCTGACAGTGCAGCACTCCCTCAGTACTGACCCTCTGACTGTGCGGCACTCCCTCAGTACTGATCCTTCAACAATGCGGCACTCCCTCAGTAGAGACCGTATGTACTTAAGGTGTTGTCCTCTGAGTCACGGCAGACAATCGTACAAAGGAAGTAAGGTGGCAGGGCAGCACGGTGGCGCAGTGGGTTAGTACTGCTGCCTCACGGCGCCAAGGATCCAATTTCAATCCCAGCTCTGGGTCACTGTCCGTCTGAAGTTTGCATTCTCCCGTGTTTGCGTGGGTTTCGCCCCCACAACCCAAAGATGTCCAGGCGAGGTGGATTGGCCACGCTAAATTGCCCCTTAATTGGCTAAATTTAATTGGGTTTCCTAAATTTAATTGGGTTTCCTAAATTTATTGTTTAAAAAACATTTAAAAAAAAAATAAAGTAAGGTGTCAACGATGCAGGCAGTACAGGTGAGGCTGCAACTTGTGAATGATGAATGTGACTTTCAAATTTAGTGAAGTTCCTTTGTGGCTAATCAGCAGGTTGTGAAGTGGGAGCAGTGAGGGGAGGAATGGCCTCTGAGGTTCCTGCAGGTGTTCTCTGATGGGCAGTATGTCCTGTGTTCACACACTGCTGAGGATTGACGATGAATTACTGGTGAATATCTGTGCAGAATGTTGCTAATCCCATTGAATGAAGAGTTTAATTTGGTGTGCAATGGAGCTGCAATGTGACAGAGCTGGTCCTGTGTGGCTCAATGTCGATGGAGTATGGCGATCAGTGTCTGACAGCTTTAATCATGCTGATTAGTTGAAAGCCGCCTATTAATTTACACTAATCATAACATGGATAGGAAACGCTTTTACCAGCTGTGAAATGCCAGGCAGCGGAAATTAAAGCAAAATAAGCTTCAGGCCGTCAGGGTTTCCATTCGAAACTTTCTGCCTTTGCTCTCCTATCCACCTGATTGTGTCCTTCAGCTCCCTGTCTGTCTCTCGCTCTCCTTTGCATACTCTCACTATCAATCTCTCCATCCATCATTCTCTCTCTGTCAAAATCACATTCTGTTCACCTCTTTCCCTTGCTGTTTTCCCCCTCTATCTGTCTCTTGGTTTGTCTGTCTGTCTGTCTCTCTCTCTCTCTGTCCCTCTCTGTCTCTTTCTATTTTTCTCCCCATCTGCCCCTCTGCCTGCCTCTCTATCTCTCTCTCTGTCCCTCTCTGTCTCTTTCTATTTTTCTCTCCATCTGCCCCTCTGTCTGTCTCTCTCTCTCTCTCTCTGTCCCTCTCTGTCTCTTTCTATTTTTCTCTCCATCTGCCCCTCTGCCTGTCTCTCTCTCTCTCTGTCCCTGTCTGTCTCTTTCTATTTTTCTCTCCATCTGCCCCTCTACCTGTCTCTCTCTCTCTCTCTCTGTCCCTCTCTGTCTCTTTCTATTTTTCTCTCTATCTGTCTCTCTCTGCCTGTGTCTCTCTGCCTCTTTGCCCCGTCTCCATTTCTCTGTCTACCTCTCTCTCTCTCTGTCCCTGTCACTCTATCTGTCCCTGTCCTTTTCTCTCTTCCATTTCACTCTGTCTCATTGTCTCCATCCCTCTCTGTCTCTGTCTGTGTCTCTCTGCCTCTCTGCCCCGTCTCCATTTCTCTGTCTACCTCTCTCTATCTGTCCTTGTCCTTTTCTCTCTTCCATTTCACTCTGTCTCATTGTCTCCATCCCTCTCTGTCTCTCTCTACGACTGTTCCTGTCTCTCTCCAGCTCTCTAATCTCCGCAGCCGCCTCCTCTCTTTCCTGTCTGTGTGTTTAAAAAAAAATTATTCTTCACGGGATATAGGCGTCGCCTGCTAGTCCAGCATTTATTGTCCGTCCCTAGTTGCCCTTGAGAAGGTGGTGGTGAGCTGCATTCTTGAACCGCTGCAGTCCCTGAGATGTAGGTACACCCACAGTGCTGTTAGGGAGGGAGTTCCAGGTGAAGGAACGGCGATATATTTCCATGTCAGGGTGCTGAATGACTTGGAGGGGATCCTCCAGGTGGTGGGATTCCCAGGTATCTGCTGCCCTTGTCCTTCTAGATGGTAGCGGTCGTGTGTTTGGAAGGTGGTGTCTAAGGAGCCTTGGTGAGTTACTGCAGTGCATCTTGTAGATGGTACACACGGCTGCCACTGTTCATCGGTGGTGGAGGGAATGAATGTTTGTGGATGGGGTAGCAATCAAGCGGGCTGCTTTATCCTGGGTGGGTTGTTAGAGCTGCACTCATCCAGGCAAGTGGAGAGTATTCCTTTGCACACCTGACTTGTGCCTTGAAGATGATGGGCAGACTTTGGGGGGGTCAGGAGGTGAGTTACTCCCCGCAGGATTCCTGGACTCTGACCTGCTCTTGTCACCACAGTATTTATGTGGCCAGTCCAGTTCAGTTTCTGATCAATGGTAACCCCCAAGATGTTGATCGTGGGGGATTCAGCGATGGTAATGCCATTGAATGTCAAGAGGCGATGGTTAAATCCTCTCCTTCGCACAGAGATAAGGAGACAGTTCTTCACACAAAGAGTGGTGAGCCTGTGGAATTCATTACCACAGGAAGTAATCAATGCTGAAACTTTGAATATATTCAAGAAGCGGCTAGATTTGGCACTTGGAAAGAATGGGATCAAAGTCTATGGGGAGAAAGCAGGATTAGGCTACTGAATTGGATGATCAGCCATGATCGTGATGAATGGCGGAGCAGGCTCAAAGGGCCAAAAGGCCTCCTCCTGCTTCTATCTTCTATGTATGTATTTATCTACGATGGGTTGGCCATTGCCTGGCACTTGAGTGGCACAAATTTTATTTGTCACTTGTCAGCCCAAGCCTGAATATTGTCCAGTTCTTGATGTATTTGGACATGAATTGCTTCAGTATCTGAGAGGTTGCGAACATTGTGCAGTCATCAACGAACATCCCCACTTCTGACCTTATGATGGAAGGGAGGTCATTGATGAAGCAGCTGAAGCTGGTTGGGCCTAGGACACTACCCTGAGGAACTCCTGCAGTGATGTCCTAGAGCTGAGATGATTGACCTCCAACCACCACAACCATCTTCCTTTGTGCCAGGTATGACACCAACCAGCTGAGAGTTTTTCCCGATTCCAATTGACTCCAGTTTAGCTAGGGCTCCTTGATGCCAAACTCCATTAAATGCTGCCTTGTTGTCAAGGGCAATCAATCTCACCTCACCTCTGGCATTCAGCTCTTTAGTCCATGTTTGAACCAAGGCTGTAATGAGGTCAGGAGCTGAGTGACCCTGGCAGAACCCAAACTGAGTGTCTGTGAACAGGTTATTGCTGAGTAAGTGCCGCTCGATAGCACTGACTCCTTCCACCTTCCACTACTTTGTTGACGATGGAGAGAAGAATGATAGGGCGGTAATTGGCTGGGTTGGATTTGTCCTGTTTCTTGTGTACAGGACATACCTGGGCAATTTTCTACATTGCCGGATAGATGCCAGTGTTGTAGCTGTCCTGGAACAGCTTGGCTAGGGGAGCGGCAAGTTCTGGAACACCAGTCTTTAGTACTATTGCCGGATATTATCAGGGCCCATAGCCTTCGCAGTATCCAGTGCCGTCATCCGTTTTTTGATATCACGTGGAGTGAATCGAATTGGCTGAAGACTGACATCTGTGATGCTGGGGCCTCCAGAGGAGGCCGAGATTGAGCATCCACTCGGCACGTCTGGCTGAAGATTGTTGCGAATGCCTCAGCCATGTTTTTTACAATTATGTGCTGGGTTCCTCCATCATTGAGGATGGAGACATTCGAGGAGCCTCCTCCTCCAGTGAGTTGTTTAATTGTCACCACCATTCACGGCCGGATGTGGCAGGACTGCAGAGTTTAGATCTGATCCGTTCATTGTGGAATCGCTTAGCTCTGTCTATTACTTGCTGCTTATGCTGATTGGCACACGATAGTCCTGCGTTGTAGCTTTATCAGGTCGACCTCATTTTTCAGTATGCCTTATGTTGCTCCAATCATGCTCTCCTGCACTCTTCATTGAACCAGGGTCGATCCCCTGGCTTGGTGTTAATAGTAGAGTGGGGGATATGCTGGGCCATGAGGTTGCAGATTGTGATTGAATACAATTCTGCTACTGCTGATGGCCACAGCACCTCACAGATGCCCAGTCTTGAGTTGCTAGATCTGTCCAAAGTCTATCCCATTTTGTACGGTGGTAGTGCCGCACAACATGATGGAGGGTATCCTCAATGTGAAGATGGGACCACTTGCTACAGTCCCAGCCTCGGAGCTATGTCCATTAGGGCCCGGCCAGCTCAGTCTGTGGTGATGCTACTGAGTTATTCTTGGCGATGGACATTGAAGTCCCCCACCCAGAGTACATTATTGCCACCCTCAGTGCTTCCTCCAAGTGGCGTTCAACATGGAGGAGTACGGATTCATCAGCTAATTGTGGACAGTACATGCTAATCAGCAGGAGGTTTCCTGGCCCATGTTTAACCTGAAGCCACGAGACTTCATGTGGTCCAGAGTCAATGTTGAGGGCTCCCAGGGCAACTCCCTCCCTCTGCTGGGTCTGTCCTGCGGTGAGACAGGACATATCCAGGGATGGTGATCGTGGTGTCTGGGGAATTGTCGCTAAGCTATGGTTCCGTGAGTATGACTATGTCAGGCTGTTGCTTGACTACTCTGTGACACAGCTCTCCCAGTTTTAGGTTAGCAGAGGCCTCCAGATGTTGGTAAGGAGGACTTTGCATGGTTGGCAGGGCTGGGTTTGCCAATGTTGTTTCTGGTGCCCAGGTCGATGCCGGGTGATCTGTCTGGTTTCATTCCTTTGCGTTTTCTTTGTAGCGCTTTGAATACGACCGAGTTGCTCGCTGGGCCATTTCACAGGGTATTGAAGAGTCAACCACATTGCTGTGGGTCTGGATTCCCTTCCCTCAAAGACAGAAGTGAACCAGATGGGTTTTTATGACAATCAACAGTGGTTTCATGGCCAGCATTAGTCAGATTCCAGATGTTTTTATTAAGTTTCAAAAAAAACATTCCACCATCCGATGGGATTGTAACCTGTGTCCCCAGAGGATTACTCTGGGTCTACCCCAATGCCACTGCCTTCCCTCTGTGCGTGGCTCTCTGTATGTATCTATCTGTTACTCTCTCCTAATCTCTCTTTAATCCTTGGTGTGTCTGTTGCAGCCTGTGCTGAACAGTGGGGTGAATTCTCCGCCGGCCGGATTGTCCGTTCCAGCGGCAGCGCACCCCGCCCGCGGGTTGCCCGGGAGCGTGGGGAGGCTACAATGGCAAATCCCATTGGCCAGCGGCGGGGACAAAGAATCCCGCTGCCAGGGACAGCGCGCTGCCGAACAACCCGCGGCGGAGGAGACGGAGAATTCACTCCAGTCAGTGCTAATTGGTTCCCACTCCACTCTCCAACTCGCCCTGCGTAAGGTGCAGGCTTTGCAGCTTGGTGCTAAGGCCCCAGTGATAATTGTCGCTCTATGGCTGGATTAGTTATTCATCGTCACCCAGGGGAACAAAGATTCCAATTACACTCGGCACCTGAAGAGAGAGGGAGAGAGAGCGAGAGAGATTTAGACAGGTGGGCACTGATGGACTGGCAGAAAGAAACAATTATAACCAGAAACACACAGCGAGAGAGAGGCTAAATATTCTTTGTTCCCAGGGTATTAGTGATGTATAATTCCGGACAGGAAATTTTCTCAGCCAGTGACCCAGGTTCTATTCTATATTATAATGTGGAGATGCTGGCGTTGGACTGGGGTGGACACAGTAAGAAGTCTTACACCAGGTTAAAGTCCAACAGGTTTGTTTCAAACACTAGCTTTCAGAGCACTGCTCCTTCCTCAGGTCTATTCTATATTACATTAGGGCAGAGGTTGTTTCGATGTTTGTTCTGATTTAAAAGGGGCAAAGAGGTAGGGAAGAAAGAGCGAGAGGATAAGGGAAAGATAGGGGGAAGGAGTGGGGGGTATTGAGGAGAGAGGTGGAGAAGGTGGCGGAGGAAGGGGAAAGAGAAGAAACATGGGGATTGAAAGGGCAGGGGGGAGAGAAGAGGAGGGGAAGGAGAAGGGAGAAAGAGAGAGAAGGGAAAGTACAGAAGAGAAGGGGGAAGAAGAGGAAAAGGGGAAGGAGAGACGAGAAGAGAATGGCGGAGGGTTAGCGTGGAGGAATGATTACATTGAGGAGCTGGTGTAGAATCGGTGACGTAGGGAGAGGTTAGCCATCCTAACTGGGGAGGCAGGAGAAGCAGCTTGATGAGCAGGGTAGAACATTGTGTCTGTCGTCGTATGAATTAATCAGTCAGAGCAACAAAGCTTGTCCTTAAACAGGCGTCAGATTCATTTGTACAGTTTGATTGGAGCCTTGATTAAATTAGAAGTCGACACAAATAAAATAAACAGATGGAAGGTGAGCGGTGAGGGGATAAAAACAGGATGACAGCTAGCTTGGTGAAGCATCAAGTGTACAGAATCACTCCCACTGTCTCACCAATTCATTCTCTTCACTATTACAGCCTCCTGCCCTCACCCATCACAGGCCAAAGGCCCATCCACTGTAACACTGGACATACTGCCAAACTGGACTGACAGCTAACCTCTAGCATGATTCCAAACATTTCCTGATATAGCAAGAGTTAAATAGAGAGCAATTCTCGCTCTGTATCGAAGCATCTAGCTGTCCAGATGGCGGGAGAGGAGAGGGAGCTGTACCCCAGTGAGAGTCAGCACCTTCAGGGAGAGGAGGGGGAGCTGAACCCCAGTGAGAGTCAGCACCTTCAGGGAGAGGAGGGGGAGCTGAACCCCAGTGAGAGTCAGCACCTTCAGGGAGAGGAGGGGGAGCTGAACCCCAGTGAGAGTCAGCACCTTCAGGGAGAGGAGGGGGAGCTGAACCCCAGGGAGAGTCAGCACCTTCAGGGAGAGGAGGGGAGCTGAACCCCAGTGAGAGTCAGCACCTTCAGGGAGAGGAGGGGGAGCTGAACCCCAGTGAGAGTCAGCCCCTTCAGGGAGAGGAGGGGGAGCTGAACCCCAGTGAGAGTTAGCACCTTCAGGGAGAGGAGGGGGAGCTGAACCCCAGTGAGGGTCAGCACCTTTGTCGAATTTCCTGAACACTCACATTCCTTCAGGAATGGCGCTGGTTGGTTGGGGGGTGGTCCGTCGATCATCCTGAACCTGCAGGGTTAATCCATTTTGTCTCAAAGAGTGAATAGTTTAAGAGGAAAGTGATTCCACTCACATTCTCCAATTGCTCTTAGGCTGCAGAAGCTCAATTTTCAGCTAATATTAAGGTCGTGACAGCAGGCTATGAGGGCCTGGTACGACATAATAGCGAAAGAATTGTAAATATTGGGTCTAGTGAATGCAGGATGAGGAGCTGATGTGCAGGTTCCATTGGCTGCTCCTGGCTTCACTAGGCTGTGCTGAGCAATCGTTTTTCATACTCCACTGTGTCACATTAGATTTTCGGAGGTGCTGTGTGTCAGGTACACAGCATTAGTAACACTTTAAGCTGTAATGAACCCATTCATTTATCCTCCACACTTCTTATGAATACATAAACAGCTCCTCGACTGTGACAGACGAACTGTAAGAGGGAAGATGCCCACAGGCTTTTGAGCACAACATTATTTTTCCCAGTCACACAGGGAGGGACTGGCTGCACAGGAGCCATCATCTTTAGCCCAATCATTTAACCCTTTCAGTCCTTGCTTTGTTTGGTCCAGCCTTTGAATCTACAAATAAGCACGCGTGGGCCAGATTTAAGCAGCACTTTTACTGGAGAAGGGAAAGAAGGAGAGGGAATTCCATAGCTTCGGGCCGAGAATTCCATAGCTTCGGGTGGTGAAAATCAGGATGGATTGTGAAGCAGCCTGGGAAGTGTAAAATTCAATGGACAACAATTGCCCCTGGGGTCCCGGGGTCCCACCCATCCCGACCCAGATGCTATTTCATGCTTGGGTGGGCAGGGCCTAGGCGGGAAACATGCCTCTTACCCTATTAAGGTCCTTCAGTCCCCCCCCCGGGTGTGTGAGGGTTTATGGGGTGTAATGTGTGTTTAAGAGATTATGGGATACAATGGGTGTGTGAGGGTTTATGGGGTGTAATGTGTGTTTAAGAGATTATGGGATACAATGGGTGTGTGAGGGTTTATGGGGTGTAATGTGTGTTTAAGAGAGTATGGGGTATAATGGGTGTGTGAGGGTTTATGGGGTGTGATGTGTGTTTAAGAGAGTATGGGGTATAATGGGTGTACGAGGGTTTATGGGATGTAATGTGTGTTTAAGAGAGTATGGGATACAATGGGTGTGCGAGGGTTTATGGGGTGTGATGTGTGTTTAAGAGAGTATGGGGTACAATGGGTGTGTGAGGGTTTATGGGGTGTGATGTGTGTTTAAGAGAGTATGGGGTACAATGAGTGTACGAGGGTTTATGGGGTGTGATGTGTGTTTAAGAGAGTATGGGGTACAATGGGTGTGCGAGGGTTTATGGGGTTTAATGTGTGTTTTAGAGAGTATGGGGTACAATGGGTGTGCAATGTTTATGGGGTGTGATGTGTGTTTAAGAGAGTATGGGGTATAATGGGTGTGCGAGGGTTTATGGGGTGTAATGTGTGTTTAAGGGAGTATGGGGTATAATGGGTGTGCGAGGGTTTATGGGGTGTAATGTGTGTTTAAGAGAGTATGGGGTACAATGGGTGTGCGAGGGTTTATGGGGTGTGATGTGTGTTTAAGAGATTATGGGGTACAATGGGTGTGCTATGTTTATGGGGTGTACTGTGTGTTTAAGAGAGTATGGGGTACAATGGGTGTGCAATGTTTATGGAGTGTGATGTGTGTTTAAGAGAGTATGGGATACAATGGGTGTGAGGGTTTATGGGGTGTGATGTGTGTTTAAGAGAGTATGGGGTATAATGGGTGTGCGAGGGTTTATGGGGTGTGATGTGTGTTTAAGAGAGTATGGGGTACAATGGGTGTGCTATGTTTATGGGGTGTACTGTGTGTTTAAGAGAGTATGGGGTACAATGGGTGTGTGAGGGTTTATGGGGTGTGATGTGTGTTTAAGTGAGTATGGGGTACAATGGGTGCGTGAGGGTTTATGGGGTGTGATGTGTGTTTAAGTGAGTATGGGGTACAATGGGTGCACGAGGGTTTATGGGGTGTGATGTGTGTTTAAGAGATTATGGGGTACAATGAGTGTGCGAGGGTTTATGGGGTGTGATGTGTGTTTAAGAGATTATGGGGTACAATGAGTGTGTGAGGGTTTATGGGGTGTGATGTGTGTTTAAGAGATTATGGGGTACAATGAGTGTGCGAGGGTTTATGGGGTGTGATGTGTGTTTAAGAGATTATGGGGTACAATGAGTGTGTGAGGGTTTATGGGGTGTAATGTGTGTTTAAGAGAGTATGGGGTACAATGGGTGTGCAATGTTTATGGGGTGTGATGTGTGTTTAAGAGAGTATGGGGTATAATGGGTGTGTGAGGGTTTATGGGGTGTGATGTGTGTTTAAGAGAGTATGGGGTACAATGGGTGTGCTATGTTTATGGGGTGTACTGTGTGTTTAAGAGAGTATGGGGTACAATGGGTGTGCTATGTTTATGGGGTGTGATGTGTGTTTAAGAGAGTATGGGGTATAATGGGTGTGTGAGGGTTTATGGGGTGTAATGTGTGTTTAAGAGATTATGGGGTACAATGGGTGTGTGAGGGTTTATGGGGTGTAATGTGTGTTTAAGAGAGTATGGGATACAATGGGTGTACGAGGGTTTATGGGGTGTAATATGTGTTTAAGAGAGTATGGGGTACAATGGGTGTGCTATGTTTATGGGGTGTACTGTGTGTTTAAGAGAGTATGGGGTACAATGGGTGTGCTATGTTTATGGGGTGTGATGTGTGTTTAAGAGAGTATGGGGTATAATGGGTGTGCGAGGGTTTATGGGGTGTGATGTGTGTTTAAGAGATTATGGGGTACAATGAGTGTGCGAGGGTTTATGGGGTGTGATGTGTGTTTAAGAGATTATGGGGTACAATGAGTGTGCGAGGGTTTATGGGGTGTGATGTGTGTTTAAGAGAGTATGGGTGTGTGAGGGTTTATGGGGTGTGATGTGTGTTTAAGAGAGTATGGGGTACAATGGGTGTGTGAGGGTTTATGGGGTGTGATGTGTGTTTAAGAGAGTATGGGGTACAATGGGTGTGTGAGGGTTTATGGGGTGTGATGTGTGTTTAAGAGAGTATGGGGTACAATGAGTGTGCGAGGGTTTATGGGGTGTGATGTGTGTTTAAGAGAGTATGGGGTACAATGGGTGTGTGAGGGTTTATGGGGTGTGATGTGTGTTTAAGAGAGTATGGGGTACAATGGGTGTGTGAGGGTTTATGGGGTGTGATGTGTGTTTAAGAGAGTATGGGGTACAATGGGTGTGTGAGGGTTTATGGGGTGTGATGTGTGTTTAAGAGAGTATGGGGTACAATGGGTGTGTGAGGGTTTATGGGGTGTAATGTGTGTTTAAGAGAGTATGGGGTACAATGCGTGTGCGAGGGTTTATGGGGTGCAATGTGTGTTTAAGAAAGTATGGGGTACAATGGGCGAATGGGATATAGTAACTGTGCGAGTTTGTGGGGTATAATGAGTATGTAAGGCTGTACTGGGTATAACGATTGTGTGAGGGTGTCCAGGGTTCAGTGACTGCGAGTGTGTATGGGGTATAATGTGTGTGAGCGTGTATGCGGTTTAGCGACTGTGGAAGGGTGTACAGACTTTAATGAGTGTGCAAGGGTGTACGGGTTTAGTGAATGTGCGAGTATGTATGGGATACAATGAGTGTCTGAGGATGTACTGGGTTTAGTGACTGTGCGAGTGTGTATGGGGTATAATGAGTGTGCGAGGGAGTACAGAGTATAATGGGTGTGGGAGGGGGTATGGGGTATAATGGGTGTGTGAGGTGGGTATGGGGTATAATGGGTGTGTGAGGGGGGTATGGGGTATAATGGGTGTGTGAGGGGGGTATGGGGTATAATGGGTGTGTGAGGGGGGTATGGGGTATAATGGGTGTCTGAGGGGGTATGGGGTATAATGGGTGTGTGAAGGGGGCATGGGGTAGAATGGGAGTGTGAGGTGGTATGGGGTATAATGGGTGTGTGAGGGCGGTATGGGGTATAATGGGTGTGTGAGGGGGGTATGGGGTATAATGGGTGTATGAGGGGGGTATGGGGAATAATGGGTGTGTGAGGGGGTATGGGGTATAATGGGTGTGTGAGGGGGCTATGGGGTACAATGGGTGTATGAGGCGGGTATGGGGTATAATGGGTGTGTGGAGGTATGGGGTAAATGGGTGTGTGAGGGTGGTATGGGGTATAATGAGTGTGTGAGGGGGGTATGGGGCATAATGGGTGTGTGAGGGGGTATGGGGTACAATGGGTGTATGAGGGGGGTATGGGGTATAATGGGTGTGTGGGGGGTATGGGGTAAATGGGTATGTGAGGGGGTATGGGGTACAATGGGTGTGTGAGGGGGGTATGGGGTATAATGGGTGTGTGAAGGGGTATGGGGTATAATGGGTGTATGAGGGGGGTATGGGGTGTAATGGGTGTGGGGTGGTATGGGGTATAATGGGTGTGAGGGGGGTATGGGGTATAATGGGTGTGGGAGGGGGGTATGGGGTATAATGGGTGTGTGAAGGGGGTATGGGGTATAATGGGTGTGTGAGGGGGTATGGGGTATAATGGGTGTGTGAGGGGGGTATGGGGTATAATGGGTGTGTGAGGGGGTATGGGGTATAATGGGTCTGTGAGGGGGTATGGGGCATAATGGGTGTGTGAGGGGGGTATGGGGTATAATGGGTGTGTGAGGGGGTATGGGGTATAATGGGTGTGTGAGGGGGTATGGGGTATAATGGGTGTATGAGGTGGGTATGGGGTATAATGGGTGTATGAGGGGGGTATGGGGTATAATGGGTGTATGAGGGGGGTATGGGGTATAATGGGTGTGTGAGGGGGGTATGGTGTATAATGGGTGTGTGAGGGGGGTATGGGGTATAATGAGTGTGTGAGGTGGGTATGCGGTATAATGGGTGTGTGAGGGGGGTATGGGGTATAATGGGTGTGTGAGGGGGTATGGGGTATAATGGGTGTGTGAGGGTGGTATGGGGTATAATGGGTGTCTGAGGGGGGTATGGGGTACAATGGGTGTGTGAGGGGGATATGGGGTATAATGGGTGTGTGAGGGGGGTATGGGGTATAATGGGTGTGGGAGGGGATATGGGGCATAATGTGTGTGTGAGAGGGTATGGGGTATAATGGGTATGGGAGGGGGTATGGGGTATAATGGGTCTGTGAGAGGGGTATGGGGTATAATGGGTGTGTGAGGGGGGTATGGGGTATAATGGGTGTGTGAGGGGGGTGTGGGGTATAATGGGTGTGTAAGGGGGGTATGGGGTATAATGGGTGTGTTAGGGGGGTATGGGGTATAATGGGTGTATGGGGGGGTATGGGGCATAATGGGTGTGTGAGGGGGTATGGGGTATAATGGGTGTGTGAGGGGGTATGGGGAATAATGGGTGTGTGAGGGGGTATGGGGTATAATGGGTGTGTGAGGTGGTATGGGGTATAATGAGTGTATGAGGAGGGTATGGGGTATAATGAGTGTGCGTGGGTGTATGGGGTATAATGAGTGTGCAAGGTGTACGGGGTATAATGATTGTGCGAGGGTGTACGGGGTATAATGATTGTGGGAGGGTGCACGGGGTATAATGATTGTGAGAGGGTGTACGGGGTATAATGATTGTGAGAGGGTGTACGGGGTATAATGATTGTGAGAGGGTGTACGGGGTATAATGATTGTGTGAGGGTGTACGGGGTATAATGGGTGTGTGAGGGGGTATGGGGTATAATGGGTGTGGGAGGGGGGTATGGGGTATAATGGGTGTGGGAGGGGTTATGGGGTATAATGGGTGTGTGAAGGGGGTATGGGGTATAATGGGTGTGTGAGGGGGTATGGGGTATAATGGGTGTGTGAGGGGGGGTATGGGGTATAATGGGTGTGTGAGGGGGTATGGGGTATAATGGGTCTGTGAGGGGGTATGGGGCATAATGGGTGTGTGAGGGGGGTATGGGGTATAATGGGTGTGTGAGGGGGTATGGGGTATAATGGGTGTGTGAGGGGGTATGGGGTATAATGGGTGTATGAGGTGGGTATGGGGTATAATGGGTGTATGAGGGGGGTATGGGGTATAATGGGTGTATGAGGGGGGTATGGGGTATAATGGGTGTGTGAGGGGGGTATGGTGTATAATGGGTGTGTGAGGGGGGTATGGGGTATAATGAGTGTGTGAGGTGGGTATGCGGTATAATGGGTGTGTGAGGGGGGTATGGGGTATAATGGGTGTGTGAGGGGGTATGGGGTATAATGGGTGTGTGAGGGTGGTATGGGGTATAATGGGTGTCTGAGGGGGGTATGGGGTACAATGGGTGTGTGAGGGGGATATGGGGTATAATGGGTGTGTGAGGGGGGTATGGGGTATAATGGGTGTGGGAGGGGATATGGGGCATAATGTGTGTGTGAGAGGGTATGGGGTATAATGGGTATGGGAGGGGGTATGGGGTATAATGGGTCTGTGAGAGGGGTATGGGGTATAATGGGTGTGTGAGGGGGGTATGGGGTATAATGGGTGTGTGAGGGGGGTGTGGGGTATAATGGGTGTGTAAGGGGGGTATGGGGTATAATGGGTGTGTAAGGGGGGTATGGGGCATAATGGGTGTATGGGGGGTATGGGGCATAATGGGTGTGTGAGGGGGTATGGGGTATAATGGGTGTGTGAGGGGGTATGGGGAATAATGGGTGTGTGAGGGGGTATGGGGTATAATGGGTGTGTGAGGTGGTATGGGGTATAATGAGTGTATGAGGAGGGTATGGGGTATAATGAGTGTGCGTGGGTGTATGGGGTATAATGAGTGTGCAAGGTGTAAGGGGTATAATGATTGTGCGAGGGTGTACGGGGTATAATGATTGTGGGAGGGTGCACGGGGTATAATGATTGTGAGAGGGTGTACGGGGTATAATGATTGTGAGAGGGTGTACGGGGTATAATGATTGTGTGAGGGTGTACGGGGTATAATGGGTGTGTGAGGGGGTATGGGGTATAATGGGTGTGTGGGGGGTTTAGGGTATAATGGGTGTGTGAGGGGGTATGGGGTATAATGGGTGTGTGAGGGGGGAATGGGGTATAATGGGTGTGTGAGGGGGTATGGGGTATAATGGGTATGTGAAGGGGTATGGGGTATAATGGGTGTGTGAGGGGGTATGGGGTATAATGGGTGTATGAGGGGGGTATGGGGTATAATGGGTGTGTGAGGGGGTATGGGGTATAATGGGTGTGTGAGGGGGGTATGGGGTATAATGGGTGTGTGTGGGGGGTTTGGGGTATATTGGGTGTGTGTGGTGGGTTTGGGGTATAATGGGTGTGTGAGGGGGGTATGGGGTATAATGGGTGTGTGAGGGGGTATGGGGTAGAATGGGTGTGTGAGGGGGGTATGGGGTATAATGGGTGTGTGAGGGGGTATGGGGTACAATGGGTGTGTGAGGGGGGTATGGGGTATAATGGGTGTGAGGGGGGTATGGGGTATAATAGGTGTGGGAGGGGGGTATGGTGTATAATGGGTGTGTGAAGGGGGGTATGGGGTATAATGGGTGTGTGAGGGGGGTATGGGGTATAATGGGTGTGGGAGGGGGTATGGCGTATAATGGGTCTGTGAGGGGGTATGGGGCATAATGGGTGTGTGAGGGGGGTATGGGGTATAATGGGTGTGTGAGGGGGGTATGGGGTATAATGAGTGTGTGAGGGGGTATGGGGTATAATGGGTGTATGAGGTGGGTATGGGGTATAATGGGTGTATGAGGGGGATATGGGGTATAATGGGTGTATGAGGGGGGTATGGGGTATAATGGGTCTGTGAGGGGGGTATGGGGTATAATGGGTGTGTGAGGGGGGTATGGGGTATAATGAGTGTGTGAGGGGGGTATGGGGCATAATGGGTGTATGAGGGGGGTATGGGGCATAATGGGTGTGTGAGGGGGGTATGGGGTATAATGGGTGTGTGAGGGGGGTATGGGGTATAATGGGTGTGGGAGGGGGTATGGGGTATAATGGGTGTGTGAGGGGGGTATGGGGTATAATGGGTGTGTGAGGGGGTATGGGGTATAATGGGTGTGTGAGGGTGTACAGGGTATAATGGCTGTGTGAGGGGGTGTGGGGTATAATGAGTGTGTGAGGAGGGTATGGGGCATAATTGGTGTGTGAGGGGGGTATGGGTATAATGGGTGTGTGAGGGTGTACGGGGTATAATGATTGTGTGAGGGTGTACGGGGTATAATGGGTGTGTGAGGGTGTACGGGGTATAATGAGTGTGTGAGGGTGTACGGGGTATAATGATTGTGTGAGGGTGTACGGGGTATAATGATTGTGTGAGGGTGTAAGGGGTATAATGATTGTGTGAGGGCGTACGGGGTATAATGATTGTGTGAGGGTGTACGGGGTATAATGATTGTGAGAGGGTGTACGGGGTATAATGAGTGTGTGAGGGTGTACGGGGTATAATGATTGTGTGAGGGCGTACGGGGTATAATGATTGTGCGAGGGTGTACGGGGTATAATGATTGTGCGAGGGTGTACGGGGTATAATGATTGTGTGAGGGTGTACGGGGTATAATGAGTGGACGAGGTGCAAAGAGTCACCAGTTGGTACACTGTACGGCCTCACAAACAGATGCTGATAATGTGTTTTTGTGACTTTGGTTGAGGCAGCAAGATCGGTCCCACATTCTGGCTCTTTTCGAATACCTCTTCAGAGAGAGCCGACAAGGCCTTGATTCAGTGTCTCATTGGAGAGATTGGATTGGATTAGATTGGATTTGTTTATTGTCACGTGTCCCGAGGTACAGTGAAAAGTATTTTTCTGCGAGCAGCTCAACGGATCATTCAGTACATGGGAAGAAAAGGGAATTAAACAGAATTCAAGAAAATACATGAGAATACATAATAGGGCAACACAATATATACAATGTACTACATAAGCATTGGCATCGGATGAAGCAAACACGGGTGTAGTGTTAATGAGGTCAGTTCATAAGAGGGTCATTTAGGAGTCTGGTGACAGTGGGGAAGAAGCTGTTTTTGAGTCTGTTCGTCCGTGTTCTCAGACTTCTGAATCTCCTGCCCAATGGAAGAAGTTGGAAAAGTGAGTAAGCCGGGTGGGAGGAATCCTTGATTATGCTGCCTGCTTTCCCCCGGCAGCGGGAGGTGTAGATGGAATCAATGGATGGGAGGCAGGTTCGTGTGATGGACTGGGCGGTATTCACGACTCTCTGAAGTTCCTTGCGGTCCTGGGCCGAGCAGTTGCCATACCAGGCTGTGATGCAGCCCGATAGGATGCTCTCTATAGTGCATCTGTAAATGTTGGTAAGGGTTAATGTGGACATGCCGAATTTCCTTAGTTTCCTGAGGAAGTAAAGGCGCTGTTGTGCTTTCTTGGTGATAGCGTCGACATGAGTGGACCAGGATAGATTTTTGGTGATGTGCACCCCTAGGAATTTGAAACTGCTAACCATCTCCACCTCGGCCCCGTTGATGCTGACAGGGGTGTGTACAGTACTTTGCTTCCTGAAGTCGATGACCAGCTCTTTAGTTTTGCTGGCATTAAGGGAGAGATTGTTGTCGCTGCACCACTCCACTAGGTTCTCTATCTCCCTCCTGTATTCGGACTCGTCGTTATTCGAGATCCGGCCCACTATGGTCGTATCGTCAGCAAACTTGTAGATGGAGTTGGAACCAAGTTTTGCCATGCAGTCGTGTGTGTACAGGGAGTAGAGTAGGGGGCTAAGTACGCAGCCTTGGGAGATACCAGCTCGGCCAGTATAGCACTCAACAACAACAACTTATATTCATTAGCACACTTACTGTAATGGGACCCCCTTTCACAGGAGCGTTTTGAAACAAAACAGGACAGCGAGCCACATCGGGAGGTTATAGGTCAGGTGACCGATGTTTTTCTCGAGTGTGTTACAGGAGGAAAGTGCAGTGTAGAGAGTCAGAGAGGGAATTCCAGAGTTTGGGACAGAGGCAGCTGAAGGCAGCCAATGGTGGAGCGATTAGGCTCGGGTATTCCCGTATCAGCTTCCCCGGACAGGCGCCGGAATGTGGCGACTAGGGGCTTATCACAGTAACTTCATTGAAGCCTACTCGTGACAATAAGCGATTTTCATTTTTCAAGAGGCGAGAATTAGAGGAGCACAGATATCGCAGAGGTTTGTGGGGCTGGAGGAGATGACAGAGATTGGGAGGGGGAAAGGCCATGGAGGGATTTGAAATCAAGATGTTGCTTGATTGGGAGCCAATGTAGCTCAACGAGCACACGGGTTGAGATCTGAGCAAACAGGACCTGCTGTAGGTTGAGACATGGATGATTCTAAGTTTAGGTAGTGGTAGAACATGGGAGACCAGCCAGGAGAGTGCTGGAATAGTTGAATCTGGAGGTAAGAGAGGCCTGAATAGGGGTCTCCCTCCGCATTATGCAGGAATATCAGTTTCGATTTATGTGCACAAGCCTCTGGAAGGGGACTTGTAGACACAGTTTCCCACCCACTGAGTCACAACTATCAAAACATCATCCCTGGCCCAGCTATAGCTTTAATTTTCAGGTTATGCTGCCTTGTTCTGGAGAACCCCCCGAAGGGCAAGCCATTTCTCTCCATCTATCCCCTCGACCCCTTCAATCGTGTTAAACACTCGGAGGGAGACAGGTTAAAAATAAAATAGAAGCTTAGATATCAAAATCAAGGAGAAGATGGTAAAAAGAGTAATGGGGTAGGATCTCAAGCTGATTCGTTCCCGTGAGATATAAGCAGCAGCTTTTTAAGTATAGGACTGGTAATTTAGTTTAAAATTTTCTTTACTTTAATCTCTCCAGATTTTCATCGCTCTCCACCCCCCCTCCCCCTCTTGACTACGAACCCCCCCCTCCAGAAAGTAAGTGATACTCGGTTGATTGTATTTAAAAGCAATCGCCAAAATCAAAAATATTTGAAAATGTATTTCATGGTAATAATGTCATATTTTATGGTGTGATAAAGGTACTGAGACTCAAGCTGGATGCCTTAATTTGTATAGAAATTGTAATCATTTGTTCAACCCAAGGTGAAAATTGCATTTTTTAATTTAAATTGTATCTTCCATGATAGGCTATTATCTAGTAAAATTGTCTCCTTGTTCTGGACCCATACAGTGAATTCACGGCTGTTAAGGTGTCGCTTATATTCATAAAAGGTTGCATTGCGTGCGTGTGTTTTTTAAAAGCTGCCCTTTTTCATAGAAAATTGTACAAAGAAGAGAAGAAGTCATTTAAATGTTTTCTTCTTGTTAATTAGTCAGGGTTTAGGGAGACTGAACACACAATATTCAGGCGGCAGAATTTCTTTTTATCTCCTCTCACTCTTGAGTTTCTCTCTTTTTCGCTGCTTGTGGAAATCAAGCTGGGATTTTAACCCTTAGCCACCAAACCCTTTACGGGTGGGTTTTTTTTTGTGTGTGTGTGTCCGGTTTCGGAACTGTTTTGGTGAGAATCCCACATGACACCGCTACCCGCCTCTGAGATATCCTGTGAGTGCGGCCTATAGAAACAGGCTTCAATGTTAATGTGGTAATTATAATGGAATTGGTATTCTCATTTGATTAGGGTGTTGCCGTGACAACACGAGGTAAAACATGATGTTACCATGGAAAATTACTGTCGACGACAACGAAAGTAGAATTACCACAACGAGAAATGAGGCCTTGACTCAAGGCCATGTAAAGCACAGCAAAGGGCTCCGTAATTATATGAAGGCTCCACAGTGCCTTAGACCCAGGTAGCTCAAGGCCAATTGCTACAGCCAATATGGGGTCAATTAATGCACATAGTACACCATATGAATAAGTTCGGAATGAATTGGAGTAAAAAGAAAGACTTGCATTTACACGGGACCTTTCAATTCAGGGAGGTAAACTCCCTGCTCTTTTGTAGTTGGTGTCCGAGATGATATGTTTCATCCACCTGAGAGGGAAGACACCTGGTCTTGGTTTATCTGAAGAAGTCGGATTCGATTCCCGGCTTGGGTCACTGTCTGTGCGGAGTCTGCACGTTCTCCCCGTGTCTGCGTTGGTTTCCTCCGGGTGCTCCGGTTTCCTCCCACAAGTCCCGAAAGATGTGCTGTTAGGTGAATTCTGAATTCGCCCTCCTTGTACCCGAACAGGTAACTAGGGGCTTTTCACAGTAGCTTCATTAATGTAAGCCTACTTCTGATACTAATAAAGATTATTATTATTATTGTAGTGGACTAGGAGAGTCCAGCTGGACTCTGTGTTCAAAGGCTTGGAATTCTGCGGACAGTCGTACACTCCCTGACTCCCCAAAGCCATGTACAAGTCAGGAGTGTGATGAGAGCAGCTCCAAAGACACTCAAGAAGCTCAACACCATCCAGGACAAAGCAGCCTGCTTGATTGACACCCCATCCACGACCTTAAATGTTGCCTCCCTCTACCACTGACGCATAATGGCAGCCATTTGTACATTATACAAGATGCACAGCAGCAACTCACCAAGACTTCTTCCAACAGCACCTTCCAAACCCACGATCGATACAACCTCGAAGGACAAGGACGGCAGCAGATACCTGGGAAGCCCACCATGTGGAAGTTCCCATCCAAGCCTCTCGCCACCCTGACTTGGAAATATATCGCTGTTGCTTCACTATCACTGGGCCGAAATACTGGAACTCCGTCCCTAACAGCACAGTGGATGTACCCAGCGGTTCAAGTAGGCACCTGGCTACCATCAGGGGCAATTAGAGATGGGCAACAAATATTGGCCGAGTCAGCGACGCCACATTGTGAGAATGAATTTTTTAAAAAGCCACTGGTGTAGAGTTTAGAATCACCAAACCTGCAGGAGGCTCCAGGAATGATCGGTTCATTCCCAGGACACAGCTGTGAACAATTGCCGAGAAGAACATTCTGTGGGACATTGAACAGGAAATGGTGTTTTTCTGATTTACTTTGTGCACTTTCCTTCGTTAGTTGTAAAAATATTGGAGATGGTGAGAAAAATGGCTGTTCAACTGGGAGGGAGTTGGAGGTTACGTGATGACCCCTGAAGGATGGCGTCCAATCAGAGTTTATAATGCTAGGTTTGAACTCTCCACCTTCAGTCAGACTCCGAAGGAAGAATGGTACCAATAATCTAAACACCCAGCCCACTGTCCCTATGCACAGACTAAACAACTAACATTTTGATATTAAAGGTCTGTAGCTTGTAGGAGGAGGGAAGGGAACATTAGGGACAGGAGGATCGAGCTCCCCTGCAATGGCTGATCTGTATCTCAACTCCATTTACCTACTGTTGCTCCAGATAGGAACATTTGCACTTGGGGATGCAGAATGGTTAGCACTGCTACCTCACAGCGCCAGGGTCCCGGGTTCAATTCCAGCCTCAGGTCACTGTCTCTTGTGGAGTTTACACTTTCGCTCCGTGGTCTGCGTGGGTTTCTTCCGGGTGCTCCGGTTTCCTCCCGCAGTCCAAAGATGTGCAGGTTAGGTGGATTGGCCATGCTAAATTGCCCCTTAGTGTCCAAAGTGGGGTTACAGGGATAGGACAGCGGAGTGGGCCGGAGCAAGGTGCTCTTTCGGATGGTCAGTGCAGATTCATAGAACATAGAACATACAGTGCAGAAGGAGGCCATTCGGCCCATCGAGTCTGCATCAACCCACTTAAGCCCTCACTCCCACCTCCTATCCCCGTAACCCCAATAACCCCTCCTAACCTTTTTGCTCACTGAGGGCAATTTATCAAGGCCAATCCACCTAATCTGCACGTCTTTGGACTGTGGGAGGAAACCGGAGCGCCCGGAGGAAACCCGCGCAGACACGGGGAGGACGTGCAGACTCCGCACAGACAGTGACCCAAGCCGGGAATCGAACCTGGGACCCTGGCGCTGTTAAGCCACAGTGCTATCCACTTGTGCTACCATGCTGCCCTAATGGGCCAAATGGCCTCCTTCTGCACTGTAGGGATTCTATCCCCTCACCCAACAAAAATCTATTGATCTCAGTTTTAAAAATGTCCAATTGATGGTTAGCCGCCACAACCTTCCTGGGGTAGAGAGTCCCAGATTTCTACTATACTTTGAAAACTGAGGGAGAGTCGGTTTATTGTAGTCCGGGGTACAGATTGGTTGGAGCAGGAGAGAAAATGCGAATGAGTCTTGAATCAGGATTCTCCTCTTCCTGGGAATGGCGACAAAATGGAGCCCACCTCGCTGACTCTTGGGTCAGAGGTTACGGTGGGTTCCTATTAGGAGCCTGCAGTTGCCACTGAAGAACAGCAGGGAGTGCTGTAGCCCCAGACGAGAGAACGGGGGTCCTTTTAAAGGGGTAAATAAAACCTCCTCCAGGAAAGCATTTGTTTGAGGCCTCAGACCAAGGGAGGTTTCCTGTTTATGATGCTGCCGACACATCATGACCAGAGTGAACCTTAGCCCCAGGTGACTAGAAGTACTCACCAAGGGCCAGTTCACCAGTGAATGCAGAGGATTAAATGAATCTGTTTCCGTTTGTAATCCAATGCTCTCCAGCTGTATTCCAGGATTTGATTAAATCCTGATTAATACGAGCGTGACATCGCTGGGATAGGGTTAGTGAATGGCTGATAATCACAATCAAATCTTTTTCCTTTGCTGAAGGATGCATATCCCGCCTGCCCACATGTTTTGCATTTCCTTCACCAGTGTTCTGGAGCTCACTTCCCTCCTCTTTAAAATCCACCCCTCCCAGATCCTTGTGAAATCTATTAACTTCATAATCGTTCCCTGTCCACACTGCCTGGTGTCATCGCTGCACTTTGTAATATCCACAGAAATTGGACCATTATCGATTGAATAAAAACACACACAATGTCCGGCTGCTATTCATCCTCGTTGCTCTTTGTGGAATCTTGCTGTGCAAAATTGGCCGTTGTACTTTCCCGCTTTGCAACACTGACTGCACGGTTCAAAGTACTTCATTGACTGAGAAATGCTTTGGTGTGCCCCGAGGGTGTGAAAAGTGCGGGGACATAAGTAATTCTTCTTTTCCTTGATGCATGTTACTGCGAGCATTGTGTGTGGAGTTGGTGGCCCAGAACAGGCCTCGCTGATCACGGCCTACCAGCACCATTCTGTCTACGTCCCCTCCCCTGGCTGCCCCTCACTCATGTTCCTTCTCTCAGATTTTCTTTAAGGCCTTAGATGTAGGACCAACTCGATTACACCCGTCACCTAGGCCGATAATATCTCTGAAAAACTCTGCTCGGGTTTGTAAGTAACTTTCAGTGATCAGTAACCTTTCCTCTTTGCACCTTGACCCTCAACACTTGCCCTCTGACCTCTACACAAGATCCAGCTTCTACCTTGGGTCAGACCGTTTACATCTAAGATTCGCCTATGGACTTAACCCTTGAAGACCAGTCCACAAATTTAATTGAACACACTTGTCGTTTACTGGTTTCCCATGTTCTAACCCTTGTGCACCTCTGAGGGTCACTCCATTTAGCCTTGCAAAAATCACCACTCCGTTGCGGGTTAAATTACTTCTGCTCCCTCCCTTCCCCCGTTTGAAGCCTCTACACATAAGATTTCAGTTTCCTCTCCTGTTTTAATCACAGGAAAGGCCTGCGAGATATCTTCCAAAGACTCTTTAAGATCTTACCTCCTACACCATTTTAATTGTCTGTTTCCTTTTAAGTTTCACTGACATGCAATTCATGTGATACTTCAGCCTAACCAAATCGACGCATTGAACTGGCCTGAATGGCCTTCTTCTGTGCTGACCCATAATATTATTTGAACTATAAATGTTGGGTCAGGTGGTATTAGCATTCTAACGTGAATTGAACCAGTTCTTAACGATTTAGAATTGAATTGACCAATTCATGAAATCACCCTGTTCTATCTCCACAGGTTTACTTGATGTTTGTATGACGAAACTTGGTGTGGCATTCAGCGTTTCTGGAATTATATTTTACAGAGTGTAGGGAGGAGGTAGCACTGCTCACAGTTAGGCTCACTACACTCTGGCCCCTCCAGTCTTGATCCTCACTTTGAACAGTGCCTCCAAGTGGTTGTTAGCATGTGACAACAGCCACACCTGGCGAACCACTTCAACCAGCAAGTCAAACCAGGTGAGAATCGCTCTTGGCAATGTAGAGATATGTCGACCCAGCATGCACATCTCCAGAGGTGTAGCATCCCCTCAATACCGCACCAAAGTGTCAGCTTGGATTTCGGTCTTTGCATTTGAATCTAAAACCTTCTGATTTGGATGCCAGAGTTTAAACAAGCTGAGATTCCTATTGAAGCTTGACTGGTGCTTTCAAACTTCCAGCTTCAAGTCAGAAAGCATTTGGCTTTCTTCCTCAATTTGAACATTTCAATGTGAGAAATGTGATGGTTAAAGAATCACTGGAACATCTGTCATCCCCACATCAACCACACAAATAATCAGCTCACATTCATCGCTGTGCCAGGGATGAGTTTCTGTATTGACTGTTTTAGTGAACATTAATAGACCACATCACATAACAAAAATGACTGAGGCAGCAATTTAATTGGACTTCATTTGGTTTGTCTAAAGAATAACAGCTACCCGTGACTGAGTTACCAGGTGGAATCATGTCAGAGGTCGCGCAGTGAACTTTCACTTGGCTTCTTGTTGGCAATTTGAACTCTGGCGTGCGATGTCCATCACCTGCCAGTCAGTTGTTGGCTGAACGTGTTTTGGGTGATGAGCATTTCTTATCGTATTCAGAGACTGACAGCGTGTCAGTCACTTACTGTCGGCTCACATGGGTTGTGCCTTGTTTGAACTCGAGCTGAGCCTCAAACGAGACGTCCACCCGCTCAACAGATTGGTCATTTCACAATGTGTCGTTTCACACTTAGCTTCTCAGCACATCCTGCAAATCCTATTCAGCTCAAGGCCACACAAAGACCAACCCCAGGTAATGCCCTGGCCACAACAAGGTCGTGCCCACACAGAGCCTAAACCAGAGAGCAATCCCCACAATATCCACCAGCTTGTATCATACCACCTCCATAACCAGCTCCAAAATACCCAACCTTATAGTATCTACCCCCAGAATAACTGACAACGCAATATCCACCTCATAATACTCACCCCCTGAATAACCAATAAAACAGAATCCATCTGCACAAACCCCTCACCCACAAGATCCTCCACCCCACAGATAGCCACACCCACATATAGCCACACCCACTGATAGCCAAACCCACAGATAGCCACACCCACAGATAGCCACACCCACAAATAGCCACACCCACAGATAGCCACACCCACAAATAGCCACACCCACAGATAGCCACACCCACAGATAGTCACACCCACAGATAGTCACACCTACAGATAGCCACACTTACATATAGCCACACCCACAGATAGCCACACCCACAGATAGCCACACCCACAGATAGCCACACCCACAGATAGCCACACCCACAGATAGCCACACCTACATATAGCCACACCCACAGATAGCCACACCCACAGATAGCCACACCCACAGATAGCCACACCCACAGATAGCCACACCTACATATAGCCACACCCACATATAGCCACATCCACAGATAGTCACACCTACAGATAGCCACACCCACAGATAGCCACACCCACAGATAGCCACACCCACATATAGCCACCCCACAGATAGTCACACCCACAGATAGCCACACCCACATATAGCCACACCCACAGATAGCCACACCCACAGATAGCCACACCCACAGATAGTCACACTTACATATAGCCACACCCACAGATAGCCACACCCACAGATAGTCACACTTACATATAGCCACACCCACAGATAGTCACACTTACATATAGCCACACCCACAGATAGTCACACTTACATATAGCCACACCC
The DNA here is from genome assembly GCF_902713615.1 of Scyliorhinus canicula. NCBI lineage: Eukaryota > Metazoa > Chordata > Chondrichthyes > Carcharhiniformes > Scyliorhinidae > Scyliorhinus > Scyliorhinus canicula. Next base: position 123,946,568 of record NC_052161.1, on the reverse strand, counting down.
ACAGATAGCCACACCCACAGATATTCACACCCACAGATAGCCACACCCACATATAGCCACACCCACATATAGCCACATCCACAGATAGTCACACCCACAGATAGCCACACTTACATATAGCCACACCCACAGATAGTCACACCCACAGATAGCCACACCCACAGATAGCCACACCCACATATAGCCACACCCACAGATAGTCACACTTACATATAGCCACACCCACATATAGCCACACCCACAGATAGTCACCCCACAGATAGCCACACCCACAGATAGCCACACCCACAGATAGTCACACCCACAGATAGCCACACTTACATATAGCCACACCCACATATAGCCACACCCACAGATAGTCACACTTACATATAGCCACACCCACATATAGCCACACCCACAGATAGTCACCCCACAGATAGCCACACCCACAGATAACCACACCTACATATAGCCACACCCACAGATAGTCACACTTACATATAGCCACACCCACATATAGCCACACCCACAGATAGTCACACTTACATATAGCCACACCCACAGATAGCCACACCCACAGATAGCCACACCCACAGATAGCCAAACCCACAGATAGCCACACCCACAGATAGCCACACCCACAGATAGCCACACCCACAGATAGTCACACTTACATATAGCCACACCCACATATAGCCACACCCACAGATAGCCACACCCACAGATAGTCACACCTACATATAGCCACACCCACAGATAGCCACACCCACAGATAGTCACACTTACATATAGCCACACCCACAGATAGCCACAACTACATATAGCCGCACCCACAGATAGCCACAACTACATATAGCCACACCCACAGATAGCCACACCCACATATAGCCACACCCACAGATAGCCACACCCACAGATAGTCACACTTACATATAGCCACACCCACATATAGCCACACCCACAGATAGCCACACCCACATATAGCCACACCCACAGATAGTCACAACCCACAGATAGTCACACTTACATATAGCCACACCCACAGATAGCCACACCCACATATAGCCACACCCACAGATAGTCACACTTACATATAGCCACACCCACAGATAGCCACACCCACAGATAGTCACACTTACATATAGCCACACCCACAGATAGCCACACCCACAGATAGTCACACTTACATATAGCCACACCCCACATATAGCCACACCCACAGATAGCCACACCCACAGATAGTCACACTTACATATAGCCACACCCACAGATAGCCACACCCACAGATAGTCACACTTACATATAGCCACACCCACATATAGCCACACCCACAGATAGCCACACCCACAGATAGCCACACCCACAGATAACCACACCCACAGATAGCCACAGCCACAGATAGTCACCCCACAGATAGCCACACCCACAGATAGTCACACTTACATATAGCCACACCCACAGATAGTCACACTTACATATAGCCACACCCACAGATAGTCACACTTACATACAGCCACACCCACAGATAGCCACACCCACAGATAGTCACACCCACAGATAACCACACCTACATATAGCCACACCCACAGATAGCCACACCCACAGATAGCCACACCTACATATAGCCACACCCACATATAGCCACATCCACAGATAGTCACACCTACAGATAGCCACACCCACAGATAGCCACACCCACAGATAGCCACACCCACATATAGCCACCCCACAGATAGTCACACCCACAGATAGCCACACCCACATATAGCCACACCCACAGATAGCCACACCCACAGATAGCCACACCCACAGATAGTCACACTTACATATAGCCACACCCACAGATAGCCACACCCACAGATAGTCACACTTACATATAGCCACACCCACAGATAGTCACACTTACATATAGCCACACCCACAGATAGTCACACTTACATATAGCCACACCCACAGATAGCCACACCCACAGATAGTCACACCCACAGATAATCACACCCACAGATAGCCACACCCACATATAGCCACACCCACATATAGCCACATCCACAGATAGTCACACCCACAGATAGCCACACTTACATATAGCCACACCCACAGATAGTCACACCCACAGATAGCCACACCCACAGATAGCCACACCCACATATAGCCACACCCACAGATAGTCACACTTACATATAGCCACACCCACATATAGCCACACCCACAGATAGTCACCCCACAGATAGCCACACCCACAGATAGCCACACCCACAGATAGTCACACCCACAGATAGCCACACTTACATATAGCCACACCCACATATAGCCACACCCACAGATAGTCACACTTACATATAGCCACACCCACATATAGCCACACCCACAGATAGTCACCCCACAGATAGCCACACCCACAGATAACCACACCTACATATAGCCACACCCACAGATAGTCACACTTACATATAGCCACACCCACATATAGCCACACCCACAGATAGTCACACTTACATATAGCCACACCCACAGATAGCCACACCCACAGATAGCCACACCCACAGATAGCCAAACCCACAGATAGCCACACCCACAGATAGCCACACCCACAGATAGCCACACCCACAGATAGCCACACCCACAGATAGTCACACTTACATATAGCCACACCCACATATAGCCACACCCACAGATAGTCACACTTACATATAGCCACACCCACAGATAGCCACACCCACAGATAGTCACACCTACATATAGCCACACCCACAGATAGCCACACCCACAGATAGTCACACTTACATATAGCCACACCCACAGATAGCCACAACTACAGATAGCCGCACCCACAGATAGCCACAACTACATATAGCCACACCCACAGATAGCCACACCCACATATAGCCACACCCACAGATAGCCACACCCACAGATAGTCACACTTACATATAGCCACACCCACATATAGCCACACCCACAGATAGCCACACCCACATATAGCCACACCCACAGATAGTCACAACCCACAGATAGTCACACTTACATATAGCCACACCCACAGATAGCCACACCCACATATAGCCACACCCACAGATAGTCACACTTACATATAGCCACACCCACAGATAGCCACACCCACAGATAGTCACACTTACATATAGCCACACCCACAGATAGCCACACCCACAGATAGTCACACTTACATATAGCCACACCCCACATATAGCCACACCCACAGATAGCCACACCCACAGATAGTCACACTTACATATAGCCACACCCACAGATAGCCACACCCACAGATAGTCACACTTACATATAGCCACACCCACATATAGCCACACCCACAGATAGCCACACCCACAGATAGCCACACCCACAGATAACCACACCCACAGATAGTCACCCCACAGATAGCCACACCCACAGATAGTCACCCCACAGATAGCCACACCCACAGATAACCACACCTACATATAGCCACACCCACAGATAGTCGCACTTACATATAGCCACACCCACAGATAGTCACACCCACAGATAGTCACACTTACATATAGCCACACCCACAGATAGCCACACCCACAAATAGTCACACTTACATATAGCCACACTCACATATAGCCACACCCACAGATAGTCAGCCCACAGATAGCCACACCCACAGATAACCACACCTACATATAACCACACCCACATATAGCCACACCCACAGATAGTCACCCCACAGATAGTCACACCCACATATAGCCACACCCACAGATAGCCACACCCACAGATAGCCACACCCACAGATAGCCACACCCACAGATAGTCACCCCACAGATAGCCACTCCCAAAAAAAGCCACACCCACAGATAATCACACCCACAGATAGCCACACCCACAGATAATCACACCCACAGATAGTCAGACCCATAGATAGTCACACCCACAGATAGTCACACCCATAGATAGTCATACCTACATTTAGCCACTCCCACAGATAGCCACACCCATAGATAGTCACACCTACATATAGCCACACCCACAGATAGTCACCCACAGATAGCCGCACCCACAGATAGCCACACCCACAGATAGCCACACCCACAGATAGCCACACCCACAGATAGCCACACCCACAGATAGTCACACTTACATATAGCCACACCCACAGATAGCCACACCCACAGATAGTCACACCCACAGATAATCACACCCACATATAGCCACACCCACAGATAGCCACACCCACAGATAGTCGCACTTACATATAGCCACACCCACAGATAGCCACACCCACATATAGCCACACCCACAGATAGTCACACTTACATATAGCCACACCCACATATAGCCACACCCACAGATAGTCACCCCACAGATAGCCACACCCACAGATAGCCACACCCACAGATAGTCACACCCACAGATAGCCACACTTACATATAGCCACACCCACATATAGCCACACCCACAGATAGTCACACTTACATATAGCCACACCCACATATAGCCACACCCACAGATAGTCACCCCACAGATAGCCACACCCACAGATAACCACACCTACATATAGCCACACCCACAGATAGTCACACTTACATATAGCCACACCCACATATAGCCACACCCACAGATAGTCACACTTACATATAGCCACACCCACAGATAGCCACACCCACAGATAGCCACACCCACAGATAGCCAAACCCACAGATAGCCACACCCACAGATAGCCACACCCACAGATAGCCACACCCACAGATAGCCACACCCACAGATAGCCACACCCACAGATAGTCACACTTACATATAGCCACACCCACATATAGCCACACCCACAGATAGTCACACTTACATGTAGCCACACCCACAGATAGCCACACCCACAGATAGTCACACCTACATATAGCCACACCCACAGATAGCCACACCCACAGATAGTCACACTTACATATAGCCACACCCACAGATAGCCACAACTACATATAGCCGCACCCACAGATAGCCACAACTACATATAGCCACACCCACAGATAGCCACACCCACATATAGCCACACCCACAGATAGCCACACCCACAGATAGTCACACTTACATATAGCCACACCCACATATAGCCACACCCACAGATAGCCACACCCACATATAGCCACACCCACAGATAGTCACAACCCACAGATAGTCACACTTACATATAGCCACACCCACAGATAGCCACACCCACATATGGCCACACCCACAGATAGTCACACTTACATATAGCCACACCCACAGATAGCCACACCCACAGATAGTCACACTTACATATAGCCACACCCACAGATAGCCACACCCACAGATAGTCACACTTACATATAGCCACACCCCACATATAGCCACACCCACAGATAGCCACACCCACAGATAGTCACACTTACATATAGCCACACCCACAGATAGCCAAACCCACAGATAGTCACACTTACATATAGCCACACCCACATATAGCCACACCCACAGATAGCCACACCCACAGATAGCCACACCCACAGATAGCCACAGCCACAGATAGTCACCCCACAGATAGCCACACCCACAGATAGTCACCCCACAGATAGCCACACCTACATATAGCCACACCCACAGATAGTCGCACTTACATATAGCCACACCCACAGATAGTCACACCCACAGATAGTCACACTTACATATAGCCACACCCACAGATAGCCACACCCACAAATAGTCACACTTACATATAGCCACACTCACATATAGCCACACCCACAGATAGTCACCCCACAGATAGCCACACCCACAGATAACCACACCTACATATAACCACACCCACATATAGCCACACCCACAGATAGTCACACCCACATATAGCCACACCCACAGATAGCCACACCCACAGATAGCCACACCCACAGATAGCCACACCCACAGATAGCCACACCCACAGATAGTCACCCCACAGATAGCCACTCCCAAAAAAAGCCACACCCACAGATAATCACACCCACAGATAGCCACACCCACAGATAATCACACCCACAGATAGTCAGACCCATAGATAGTCACACCCACAGATAGTCACACCCATAGATAGTCATACCTACATTTAGCCACTCCCACAGATAGCCACACCCATAGATAGTCACACCTACATATAGCCACACCCACAGATAGTCACCCACAGATAGCCGCACCCACAGATAGCCACACCCACAGATAGCCACACCCACAGATAGCCACACCCACAGATAGTCACACTTACATATAGCCACACCCACAGATAGCCACACCCACAGATAGTCACACCCACAGATAATCACACCCACATATAGCCACACCCACAGATAGCCACACCCACAGATAGTCGCACTTACATATAGCCACACCCACAGATAGTCGCACTTACATATAGCCACACCCACAGATAGTCACCCCACAGATAGCCACACCCACAGATAACCACACCTACATATAGCCACACCCACAGATAGTCACACTTACATATAGCCACACCCACAGATAGCCACACCCACAGATAGTCACACTTACATATAGCCACACCCACATATAGCCACACCCACAGATAGTCACACTTACATATAGCCACACCCACAGATAATCACACCCACAGATAGTCACACTTACATATAGCCACACTCACATATAGCCACACCCACAGATAGTCACCCCACAGATAGCCACACCCACAGATAACCACACCTACATATAGCCACACCCACATATAGCCACACCCACAGATAGTCACCCCACAGATAGTCACACCCACATATAGCCACACCCACAGATAGCCACACCCACAGATAGTCACCCCACAGATAGCCGCACCTACATATAGCCACACCCACAGATAGCCACACCCACAGATAGTCACTCCACAGATAGCCACACCCACAGTTAGTCACAACCCACAGATAGCCACACCCACAGATAGTCACACTTACATATAGCCACACCCACAGATAGCCACACCCACAGATAGTCACACTTACATATAGCCACACCCACATATAGCCACACCCACAGATAGCCACACCCACAGATAGCCACACCCACAGATAACCACACCCACAGATAGCCACAGCCACAGATAGTCACCCCACAGATAGCCACACCCACAGATAGTCACCCCACAGATAGCCACACCCACAGATAACCACACCTACATATAGCCACACCCACAGATAGTCGCACTTACATATAGCCACACCCACAGATAGTCACACCCACAGATAGTCACACTTTCATATAGCCACACCCACAGATAGCCACACCCACAAATAGTCACACTTACATATAGCCACACTCACATATAGCCACACCCACAGATAGCCACACCCACAGATAGTCACCCCACAGATAGCCACACCCACAGATAACCACACCTACATATAACCACACCCACATATAGCCACACCCACAGATAGTCACCCCACAGATAGTCACACCCACAGATAGCCACACCCACAGATAGCCACACCCACAGATAGCCACACCCACAGATAGTCACCCCACAGATAGCCACTCCCAAAAAAAGCCACACCCACAGATAATCACACCCACAGATAGCCACACCCACAGATAATCACACCCACAGATAGTCAGACCCATAGATAGTCACACCCACAGATAGTCACACCCATAGATAGTCATACCTACATTTAGCCACTCCCACAGATAGCCACACCCATAGATAGTCACACCTACATATAGCCACACCCACAGATAGTCACACCTACATATAGCCGCACCTACATATAGCCACACCCACAGATAGCCACACCCACAGATAGTCACACTTACATATAGCCACACCCACATATAGCCACACCCACAGATAGCCACACCCACAGATAGTCACTCCACAGATAATCACACCCACATATAGCCACACCCACAGATAGCCACACCCACAGATAGTCACACTTACATATAGCCACACCCACATATAGCCACACCCACAGATAGTCACACCTACATATAGCCACACCCACAGATAGCCACACCCACAGATAGTCACACTTACATATAGCCACAACTACATATAGCCACACCCACAGATAGCCACACCCACATATAGCCACACCCACAGATAGTCACACCTACAGATAGTCACACCCACAGATAATCACACCCACATATAGCCACACCCACAGATAGCCACACCCACAGATAGTCACACTTACATATAGCCACACCCACATATAGCCGCACCGACAGATAGCCACACCCACAGATAGTCACACCCATAGATAATCACACCCACATATAGCCACACCCACAGATAGCTACACCCACAGATAGTCACACTTACATATAGCCACACCCACAGATAGCCACACCCACAGATAGCCACACCCACATATAGCCACACCCACAGATAGTCACCCCACAGATAGCCACACCCACAGATAGCCACACCCACAGATAACCACACCTACATATAGCCACACCCACAGATAGTCGCACTTACATATAGCCACACCCACAGATAGCCACACCCACAAATAGTCACACTTACATATAGCCACACCCACATATAGCCACACCCACAGATAGTCACACTTACATATAGCCACACCCACATATAGCCACACCCACAGATAGCCACACCCACAGATAGTCACACTTACATATAGCCACACCCACAGATAGCCACACCCACAGATAGTCACACTTACATATAGCCACACCCACATATAGCCACACCCACAGATAGCCACACCCACAGATAGTCACACTTACATATAGCCACACCCACATATAGCCACACCCACAGATAGTCACCCCACAGATAGCCACACCCACAGATAGTCACCCCACAGATAGCCACACCCACAGATAGCCACACCCACAGATAACCACACCTACATATAGCCACACCCACTGATAGTCGCACTTACATATAGCCACACCCACAGATAGCCACACCCACAGATAGTCACACTTACATATAGCCACACCCACATATAGCCACACCCACAGATAGTCACACTTACATATAGCCACACCCACAGATAGCCACACCCACAGATAGTCACCCCACAGATAGCCACACCCACAGATAACCACACCTACATATAGCCACACCCACAGATAGTCACACTTACATATAGCCACACCCACAGATAACCACACCTACATATAGCCACACCCACATATAGCCACACCCACAGATAGTCACCCCACAGATAGTCACCCCCACATATAGCCACACCCACAGATAGCCACACCCACAGATAGTCACCCCACAGATAGCCACTCCCAAAAAAAGCCACACCCACAGATAATCACACCCACAGATAGCCACACCCACAGATAGTCACACCCACAGATAATCACACCCATAGATAGTCATACCTACATTTAGCCACTCCCACAGATAGCCACACCCATAGATAGTCACACCTACATATAGCCACACCCACAGATAGTCACCCACAGATAGTCACACCTACATATAGCCGCACCTACATATAGCCGCACCCACAGATAGCCACACCCACAGATAGTCACACTTACATATAGCCACACCCACAGATAGCCACACCCACAGATAGTCACACTTACATATAGCCACACTCACATATAGCCACACCCACAGATAGCCACACCCACAGATAATCACCCCACAGATAGCCACACCCACAGATAGCCACACCCACAGATAGCCACACCCACAGATAGCCACTCCACAGATAGCCGCACCCACAGATAGCCACACCTACAGATAACCACACCTACATATAGCCACACCCACAGATAGTCACACTTACATATAGCCACACCCACAGATAGCCACACCCACAGATAGTCACACTTACATATAGCCACACCCACATATAGCCACACCCACAGATAGTCACACTTACATATAGCCACACCCACAGATAGCCACACCCACAGATAGTCACACTTACATATAGCCACACCCACATATAGCCACACCCACAGATAGTCACACTTACATATAGCCACACCCACAGATAACCACACCTACATATAGCCGCACCCACATATAGCCACACCCACAGATAGCCACACCCACAGATAGTCACCCCACAGATAGCCACTCCCAAAAAAAGCCACACCCACAGATAATCACACCCACAGATAGCCACACCCACAGATAATCACACCCACAGATAGTCAGACCCATAGATAGTCACACCCACAGATAGCCACACCCACAGATAGTCACACCCACAGATAGCCACACCCACAGGTAGTCACACCCACAGATAGTCACACCCATAGATAGTCATACCTACATTTAGCCACACCCACAGATAGTCACCCACAGATAGTCACACCTACATATAGCCACACCCACAGATAGTCACCCACAGATAGTCACACCTACATATAGCCGCACCTACATATAGCCACACCCACAGATAGCCACACCCACAGATAGTCACACTTACATATAGCCACACCCACATATAGCCACACCCACAGATAGTCACACTTACATATAGCCACACCCACAGATAGCCACACCCACAGATAGTCACACTTACATATAGCCACACCCACATATAGCCACACCCACAGATAGTCACACTTACATATAGCCACACCCACATATAGCCACACCCACAGATAGTCACCCCACAGATAGCCACACCCACAGATAACCACACCTACATATAGCCACACCCACAGATAGTCACACTTACATATAGCCACACCCACAGATATCTACACCTACATATAGCCACACCCACATATAGCCACACCCACAGATAGTCACCCCACAGATAGTCACCCCCACATATAGCCACACCCACAGATAGCCACACCCACAGATAGTCACCCCACAGATAGCGACTCCCAAAAAAAGCCACACCCACAGATAAGCACACCCACAGATAGCCACACCCACAGATAGTCACACCCACAGGTAGTCACACCCATAGATAGTCATACCTACATTTAGCCACTCCCACAGATAGCCACACCCATAGATAGTCACACCTACATATAGCCACACCCACAGATAGTCACCCACAGATAGTCACACCTACATATAGCCGCACCTACATATAGCCACACCCACAGATAGCCACACCCACAGATAGTCACACTTACATATAGCCACACCCACAGATAGCCACATCCACAGATAGCCACACCCACAGATAGCCACACCCACAGATAGCCACACCCACAGATAGTCACACTTACATATAGCCACACCCACATATAGCCACACCCACAGATAGTCACACTTACATATAGCCACACCCACAGATAACCACACCTACATATAGCCGCACCCACATATAGCCACACCCACAGATAGCCACACCCACAGATAGTCACCCCACAGATAGCCACTCCCAAAAAAAGCCACACCCACAGATAATCACACCCACAGATAGCCACACCCACAGATAATCACACCCACAGATAGTCAGACCCATAGATAGTCACACCCACAGATAGCCACACCCACAGATAGTCACACCCACAGATAGCCACACCCACAGGTAGTCACACCCACAGATAGTCACACCCATAGATAGTCATACCTACATTTAGCCACACCCACAGATAGTCACCCACAGATAGTCACACCTACATATAGCCACACCCACAGATAGTCACCCACAGATAGTCACACCTACATATAGCCGCACCTACATATAGCCACACCCACAGATAGCCACACCCACAGATAGTCACACTTACATATAGCCACACCCACATATAGCCACACCCACAGATAGTCACACTTACATATAGCCACACCCACAGATAGCCACACCCACAGATAGTCACACTTACATATAGCCACACCCACATATAGCCACACCCACAGATAGTCACACTTACATATAGCCACACCCACATATAGCCACACCCACAGATAGTCACCCCACAGATAGCCACACCCACAGATAACCACACCTACATATAGCCACACCCACAGATAGTCACACTTACATATAGCCACACCCACAGATATCTACACCTACATATAGCCACACCCACATATAGCCACACCCACAGATAGTCACCCCACAGATAGTCACCCCCACATATAGCCACACCCACAGATAGCCACACCCACAGATAGTCACCCCACAGATAGCCACTCCCAAAAAAAGCCACACCCACAGATAAGCACACCCACAGATAGCCACACCCACAGATAGTCACACCCACAGGTAGTCACACCCATAGATAGTCATACCTACATTTAGCCACTCCCACAGATAGCCACACCCATAGATAGTCACACCTACATATAGCCACACCCACAGATAGTCACCCACAGATAGTCACACCTACATATAGCCGCACCTACATATAGCCACACCCACAGATAGCCACACCCACAGATAGTCACACTTACATATAGCCACACCCACAGATAGCCACATCCACAGATAGCCACACCCACAGATAGCCACACCCACAGATAGCCACACCCACAGATAGTCACACTTACATATAGCCACACCCACATATAGCCACACCCACAGATAGTCACACTTACATATAGCCACACCCACATATAGCCACACCCACAGATAGTCACCCCACAGATAGCCACACCCACAGATAACCACACCTACATATAGCCACACCCACAGATAGTCACACTTACATATAGCCACACCCACAGATATCCACACCTACATATAGCCACACCCACATATAGCCACACCCACAGATAGTCACCCCACAGATAGTCACCCCCACATATAGCCACACCCACAGATAGCCACACCCACAGATAATCACACCCACAGATAGTCAGACCCATAGATAGTCACACCCACAGATAGTCACACCCATAGATAGTCATACCTACATTTAGCCACTCCCACAGATAGCCGCACCCATAGATAGTCACTCCTACATATAGCCACACCCACAGATAGTCACCCACAGATAGTCACACCTACATATAGCCACACCCACAGATAGTCACCCACAGATAGTCACACCTACATATAGCCGCACCTACATATAGCCACACCCACAGATAGCCACACCCACAGATAGTCACACTTACATATAGCCACACCCACAGATAGCCACACCCACAGATAGTCACACTTACATATAGCCACACTCACATATAGCCACACCCACAGATAGCCACACCCACAGATAGTCACACCCACAGATAGCCACTCCACAGATAGCCACACCCACAGATAGCCACACCTACAGATAACCACACCTACATATAGCCACACCCACAGATAGTCACACTTACATATAGCCACACCCACAGATAGCCACACCCACAGATAGTCACACTTACATATAGCCACACCCACATATAGCCACACCCACAGATAGTCACACTTACATATAGCCACACCCACAGATAGCCACACCCACAGATAGTCACACTTACATATAGCCACTACCACATATAGCCACACCCACAGATAGTCACACTTACATATAGCCACACCCACAGATAGTCACACTTACATATAGCCACACCCACAGATAGCCACGCCCACAGATAGTCACACTTACATATAGCCACACCCACATATAGCCACACCCACAGATAGTCACACCTACATATAGCCACACCCACAGATAGCCACACCCACAGATAGTCACACTTACATATAGCCACACCCACATATAGCCACACCCACAGATAGTCACACTTACATATAGCCACACCCACAGATAACCACACCTACATATAGCCGCACCCACATATAGCCACACCCACAGATAGTCACACCCACAGATAGTCACACCCACATATTGCCACACCCACAGATAGTCACACCCACAGATAGCCACACCCACATATAGCCACACCCACAGATAGCCACACCCACAGATAGTCACCCCACAGATAGCCACTCCCAAAAAAAGCCACACCCACAGATAATCACACCCACAGATAGCCACATCCACAGATAATCACACCCACAGACAGTCACACCCACAGATAGTCACACCCGTAGATAGTCATACCTACATTTAGCCAATCCCACAGATAGTCACGCCCACAGATAGTCACCCACAGATAGCCACACCCACAGATAGTCACACCCACAGATAGTCACACCCATAGATAGTCATACCTACATTTAGCCACTCCCACAGATAGCCACACCCATAGATAGTCACACCTACATATAGCCACACCCACAGATAGTCACCCACAGATAGTCACACCTACATATAGCCACACCCACAGATAGCCACACCCACAGATAGTCACCGCACAGATAGCCACACCTACATATAGCCACACCCACAGATAGCCACACCCACAGATAGCCACACCCACTGATAGTCACCCACAGATTGTCACACCTACATATAGCCGCACCTACATATAGCCACACCCACAGATAGCCACACCCACAGATAGCCACACCTCCGATATCCATTCCCACAGATAGCCACACCTCCGATATCCATTCCCACAGATAGCCACACCTCCGATATCCACTCCCACAAATATCAACCGCCACAAATATCTGCTCCCTGGGGGCTTGCAAGAAAAGTACAGCAACAATAATGGGTGATTTTAATATGCACATGGACTGGAGAAATCAAATTGTCAAGGGTAGCCTGGAGGCAGAGTTCATTGAATGTTTTAGAGATTGTTTCCTGGAACAGTATTTGGGAACCAACCAGCGGCGATTTAGTATTCAGTAATGAGGAGGGATTAATTAAAGGATCTCGCAGTGAAAGATCCACGAGGGATTAATGAGCCTAGCCTGGTAGAATTCAAGATTCAGTTTGGGGGCAAGAAAGAGTCCCACACTAGTGTTCTGGAATTAAACAAAGGAAATTACATAGGCATGAGGACAGATTTGACCCATATAGACTGGGAAGGAAGCTAAAGGTAGGACAGCTGTTGTTTAAGGAGATACTCAATTCCCCTCATCTAAAATATATCCCAGTGAGGAAGAAAGATGGTAAGAGGGGCAAAAAAACCCTCCATGGCTAAACAAGGATGTCAAGGACATTATAAAGACAAAAACTAAGTTATATCATACTGGGCAGCACAGTAGCACAAGTGGATAGCACTGTGGCTTCACAGCGCCAGGGTCCCAGGTTCGATTCCCCGCTGGGTCACTGTCTGTGCGGAGTCTGCACGTTCTCCCTGTATCTGCGTGGGTTTCCTCCCACAGTCCAAATATGTGCAGGTTAGGAGGATTGGCCATGATCAATTGCCCTTTGTGACCAAATAGCGTTAGGAGGGGTTATTGGGTTACGGGGATAGGGTGGAAGTAAGGGCTTAAGTGGGTCGGTGCAGTCTTGATGGGCCGAATGGCCTACTTCTGCACTGTATGTTCTATGTACTGCAAAGGCCAGTGGCAGGCTGGAACATTTGGAAATGTTCCAAAATAAACAAGGGGATGCTTAAACAGTAATAAAAAGAGCTAAGTAAATTACCAAAAAAATAACTAGCGCAGAATATCAAAAAGAATAGCAAAAGCTTCTACAGGTACATAAAAGGGAAGAGAGTTGCTGAGGTGAATGTTGGCCCCTTGGAAGATGAAATTGGTGAGTTAATAGTGGGAAACACAAAAATGGCAAAGATGGTAAATCAAAACTTTGCCTGAGTTTTCAGAGTGGACGACACTAGTTCCATTCCTATAGGAATGGGCAATTCAGAGTTAATAGAAAGGGTGACTGTCTGTGTGGAGTCTGCACACCCTCCCCGTGTCTGCGTGGGTTTCCTCCGGGTGCTCCGGTTTCCTCCCTCAGTCCAAAGATGTGCCGGTTAGGTGGATTTGCCGTGATAAATTGCCCCTTAGAGTCCAAGAAGGTTGGTGGAGTTATGGGGTTAGGGTGGAGGTATGGGCTTAAGTAGGGTGCTCTTTCCAGTATATCTGGACTTCTGGAAGGTGTTTGATAACGTACCACACGGAAGGTTAATTCAAAAGGTGAGATCTCATGGGATTTGGGGTAACTTAGTAGCTTGGATAGAAGACTGGCTGACAGATTGGAGAGTCGGGATAGAACATAGAACAGTACAGCACAGAACAGGCCCTTCATGTTGTGCCGAGCAATGATCACCCTACTCAAACCCACGTATCCACCCTATACCCGTAACCCAACAACCACCCCCCCCCCTCCACCTTACTTTTTTAGGACACTACGGGCAATTTAGCATGGCCAATCCACCTAACCCGCACATCTTTGGACTGTGGGAGGAAACCGGAACACCCGGAGGAAACCCACGCACACACGGGGAGGACGTGCAGACTCCGCACAGACAGTGACCCAAGCCGAGAACTGAACCTGGGACCCTGGAGCTGTGAAGCATTTATGCTAACTACCATGCTACCCTGCTGCCCAATAAATGGGTCTTTTTCTGGATGGCAAGATGTAACTAGTGGGGTGCCACAGGGTTCAGTCCTTGGGCCCCAGCTATTTACAATCTATATTAATGACTTGGACACAGGAATAGAAGGTTCCACAGCCAAATTCACAGATGATACAAAAATAGATGGGACAGTAAGTTGCAATGAGGAAATAAGAACCTTACAAATGGATATAGATAGCTTAGGAGAGTGGGCCAAAATGTGGCAGATGGAGTTTAACATGGATAAGTGTGAGGTCATGCATTTTGGTTGAAAAAATGGGAAGGCAACGTATTGGGGAGAGATTTTGGACTGTCCAGTCTGGGGTCCTCGTTCATGAGTCTCAGAAAAGTAACGTGCAGGTGCAGCAGGTTATAAGGAAAGAGAATGGAATGTTGGCATTGATAGCAAAAGGTAAGGAAGTGTTGAGTATAAAGGTAAGGAAGTGTTGTTGCAACTATACAAGGTATTGGTAAGACTACACCTGGACAACCGTGCGCTGTTGTGGTTCCCCGTATTTGAGGAAAGATGTAGTGGCATTGGAGGCAGTTCAAAGGAGGTCCATTAGATTGATTCCAGAGATGAAGCATTTATTGTATGAGGAGAGATTGAACAGTTTAGGCCTTCAGTCTCTAGACTTCAAAAGAATGAGGGGAGATCACATTGAAGTACACAAAATGCTAAAAGTTTTGGATAAAGTAGACGTGGAGCTGATGCTTCCTCTTGTGGGGCATTCTAAAATGAGAGGTCAGAATCTTAGAATAAGAGGTAGCAAATTTAAAACAGATTTGAGGAGAAACTATTTCTCCCAAAGGGTTGTGAATCTGTGGAATTTGCTACCCCAGAGTGTGGTGGATGCCGGGGCAGTGAGTAAATTTAAGGAGTTAGACAGATTTTCAATTGGTAATGGGTTGCAGGGTTATGGAGAATGGACAGTGGAGTTGAGGCCAGGATGGGATCAGCCATGATCACATTGAGGGTGATAGGCTCGGGAGCTTACTCTACCTCTCGGCCATGTGTTCGAGGGAGGAGATGCTCTGGCTGATTTCGCAATCCAGTTCTCAGTCTGTAGCATTGTAGGTAAGATGAGGAACATATCAGCCATCGAATGGCGGAGCAAACTCGATGGGCCAAATGGCCTCGTTCTTTTTTTGAATAACTTCAGAGTACCCAATTATTTTTTTCCAACTAAGGGGCAAT
>NC_052161.1:123905139-123928582 GCF_902713615.1 Scyliorhinus canicula | reverse complement strand
CACACAGTCCATCCCCCGCACAGTCCATCCCCCGCACAGTCCATCCCCCGTCCCCCACACAGTCCATCCCCCGCACAGTCCATCCCCCGCCCCCCGCACAGTCCATCCCCCGCACAGTCCATCCCCCGCACAGTCCATCCCCCGCCCCCCGCACAGTCCATCCCCCGCCCCCCACACAGTCCATCCCCCGCCCCCCACACAGTCCATCCCCCGCACAGTCCATCCCCCGCACAGTCCATCCCCCGCACAGTCCATCCCCCGCCCCCCACACAGTCCATCCCCCGCCCCCCACACAGTCCATCCCCCGCAGTGGCTTAAGTAACCAGCAGGGGTCAGTGTGGAGCTCTGGTCAATCACACACAGGGTAAGAACATGTTGACCTTTCACTTTAATTGCTGCACCAATTGCTTTATGGTAGGTGCAGGATTGCTTCCGTCCCCAGGCTCAGCAGGTTCCCATTACAGACAACCAGAGTCTGAGCAAAATGTTCCGATCATCTGAGGTGCTTGGCAGCCTTTTCCCTTCCTCCCTGTCCAGCCTTTTCCCTTCCTCCCTGTCCAGCCTTTTCCCTTCCTCCCTGTCCAGCCTCTCCAGTTTTACCTTCCCTTTCTACCCCTTGCTCCGTGAGTCGTTTTTCAGTGTTAACAATCTCGTCTTGGAGTCAGAGGGTTCTGAAACTCCAGCACAAAATCTAAGCCAATACGTCCAGTGTAGTACTGAGGGAGTGCTGCACTGTCAGAGGGTCAGTACTGAGGGAGTGCTGCACTGTCAGAGGGTCAGTACTGAGGGAGTGCCGCACTGTCAGAGGGTCAGTACTGAGGGAGTGCTGCACTGTCAGAGGGTCAGTACTGAGGGAGTGCTGCACTGTCAGAGGGTCAGTACTGAGGGAGTGCCGCACACTGTCAGAGGGTCAGTACTGAGGGAGTGCTGCCCTGTCAGAGGGTCAGTACTGAGGGAGTGCCGCGCTGTCAGAGGGTCAGTACTGAGGGAGTGCCGCACTGTCAGAGGGTCAGTACTGAGGGAGTGCTGCACTGTCAGAGGGTCAGTACTGAGGGAGTGCTGCACTGTCAGAGGGTCAGTACTGAGGGAGTGCCACACTGTCAGAGGGTCAGTACTGAGGGAGTGCTGCACTGTCAGAGGGTCAGTACTGAGGGAGTGCTGCACTGTCAGAGGGTCAGTTCTGAGGGAGTGCTGCACTGTCAGAGGGTCAGTACTGAGAGAGTGCTGCACTGTCAGAGGGTCAGTACTGAGGGAGTGCTGCACTGTCAGAGGGTCAGTACTGAGGGAGCGCTGCACTGTCAGAGGGTCAGTACTGAGGGAGTGCTGCACTGTCAGAGGGTCAGCACTGAGGGAGCGCTGCACTGTCAGAGGGTCAGTACTGAGGGAGTGCCGCACACTGTCAGAGGGTCAGTACTGAGGGAGTGCCACACTGTCAGAGGGTCAGTACTGAGGGAGTGCTGCACTGTCAGAGGGTCACTACTGAGGGAGTGCTGCACTGTCAGAGGGTCAGTACTGAGAGAGTGCTGCACTGTCAGAGGGTCAGTACTGAGGGAGTGCTGCACTGTCAGAGGGTCAGTACTGAGGGAGTGCTGCACTGTCAGAGGGTCAGTACTGAGGGAGCGCTGCACGGTCAGAGGGTCAGTACTGAGGGAGTGCCGCACACTGTCAAGGGTCAGTACTGAGGGAGTGCTGCACTGTCAGAGGGTCAGTACTGAGGGAGTGCTGCACTGTCAGAGGGTCACTACTGAGGGAGTGCCGCACACTGTCAGAGGGTCAGTACTGAGGGAGTGCTGCACTGTCAGAGGGTCAGTACTGAGGGAGTGCTGCACTGTCAGAGGGTCACTACTGAGGGAGTGCTGCATTATCAGAGGGTCAGTACTGAGGGAGTGCTGCACTGTCAGAGGGTCAGTACTGAGGGAGTGCCACACTGTCAGAGGGTCAGTACTGAGGGAGTGCTGCACTGCCAGAGGGTCAGTACTGAGGGAGTGCTGCACTGTCAGAGGGTCAGTACTGAGGGAGTATTGCCCTGTCAGAGGGTCAGTACTGAGGGAGTTCCACACTGTCAGAGGGTCAGTACTGAGGGAGTGCTGCACTGTCAGAGGGTCACTACTGAGGGAGTGCTGCACTGTCAGAGGGTCAGTACTGAGGGAGTGCCGCACTGTCAGAGGGTCAGTACTGAGGGAGCGCTGCACTGTCAGAGGGTCAGTACTGAGGGAGTGCCGCACTGTCAGAGGGTCAGTACTGAGGGAGTGCTGCACTGTCAGAGGGTCAGTACTGAGGGAGTGCTGAACTGTCAGAGGGTCAGTACTGAGGGAGCGCTGCACTGTCAGAGGGTCACTACTGAGGGAGTGCCGCACACTGTCAGAGGGTCAGTACTGAGGGAGTGCTGCACTGTCAGAGGGTCAGTACTGAGGGAGTGCTGCACTGTCAGAGGGTCAGTACTGAGGGAGTGCTGCACTGTTGGAGGGTCAGTCTGAGGGAGTGCCGCACTGTCAGAGGGTCAGTACTGAGGGAGTGCTGCACTGCCAGAGGGTCAGTACTGAGGGAGTGCTGCACTGTCAGAGGGTCAGTACTGAGGGAGTATTGCCCTGTCAGAGGGTCAGTACTGAGGGAGTTCCACACTGTCAGAGGGTCAGTACTCAGGGAGTGCTGCACTGTCAGAGGGTCACTACTGAGGGAGTGCTGCACTGTCAGAGGGTCAGTACTGAGGGAGTGCTGCACTGTCAGAGGGTCAGTACTGAGGGAGTGCAGCACACTGTCAGAGGGTCAGTACTGAGGGAGTGCTGCACTGTCAGAGGGTCACTACTGAGGGAGTGCTGCATTATCAGAGGGTCAGTACTGAGGGAGTGCTGCATTATCAGAGGGTCAGTACTGAGGGAGTGCTGCACTGTCAGAGGGTCAGTACTGAGGGAGTGCCGCACACTGTCAGAGGGTCAGTACTGAGGGAGTGCTGCACTGTCAGAGGGTCAGTACTGAGGGAGTGCCGCACACTGTCAGAGGGTCAGTACTGAGCGAGTGCCGCACACTGTCAGAGGGTCAGTACTGAGGGAGTGCTGCACTGTCAGAGGGTCACTACTGAGGGAGTGCTGCATTATCAGAGGGTCAGTACTGAGGGAGTGCTGCATTATCAGAGGGTCAGTACTGAGGGAGTGCTGCACTGTCAGAGGGTCAGTACTGAGGGAGTGCCGCACACTGTCAGAGGGTCAGTACTGAGGGAGTGCTGCACTGTCAGAGGGTCAGTACTGAGGGTCAGTACTGAGGGAGTGCCGCACACTGTCAGAGGGTCAGTACTGAGGGAGTGCTGCACTGTCAGAGGGTCACTACTGAGGGAGTGCTGCACTGTCAGAGGGTCAGTACTGAGGGAGTGCTGCATTGTCAGAGGGTCACTACTGAGGGAGTGCTGTATTATCAGAGGGTCAGTACTGAGGGAGTGCTGCATTATCAGAGGGTCAGTACTGAGGGAGTGCTGCACTGTCAGAGGGTCAGTACTGAGGGAGTGCCGCACTGTCAGAGGGTCAGTACTGAGGGAGTGCTGCACTGTCAGAGGGTCAGTACTGAGGGAGCGCTGCACTGTCAGAGGGTCAGTACTGAGGGAGCGCTGCACTGTCAGAGGGTCAGTACTGAGGGAGAGCTGCACTGTCAGAGGGTCAGTACTGAGGGAGAGCTGCACAGTTGGCGGTGGTTTTTGGTTGAACTGAGGCGCTCTCAGGTGGATATGCAAGATTCCAGGGCACCATTTTTAAAAAAGATCAGGGAAAGTCTCCCGCTGTCCTGGGCAATATTTACCCCTCAACCAATGTTGCTGAAACAGATTATCTTGCCTCCATTGCTATTTGTGGGATATTGCTGTGGACAAATTATTTGCCATATTTCCTACAACAGTACTTCATTGGCTGTAAAATGCTTTGATATAGCCTGAGGTCATGAAAGGTGCTGTGTAAATGCATGTCTTAATTCGGTGTTATTCCTCAGTCCAGCTAACCCTTTCCTCCTCCCTCAGAATTCTTTTCCTCCTATGATCCAGTGGCCTAAAAACCAAGATTCCTTTCACCTCTTCACTGTTTCCTGATTTTTCTGACATTCCCTCCTCGAGCCTGGAGCCCCACCCTGTGGTTTGCAATGAACCCAAACCCTCTCTCTCATGAGGCCCAGCGACTGACCATTGCTTCCGTTCTCTGGACTCATAACCTTGCACCTTCCTCTTTGCTCCCAAGCACCATGGCAGACAGAGGGAGGGTGTTTGATTCTGCGTTGGGGATGGACAGTTACACACACACACTCCCGGAGCTGGCTAGTTTCAGTTAACCTTTAATGAGATAACAATTATAGCAGGTTACAAAGCCAGACATCTACTGACTGTATGTAAATGCGAGTACAGGTTCCCATCTACTCTATAATTAACAACGTAGCAGAATAAATTATGCAGTGGTTTTATATACACACATGCTGAATCAAATTATAAGAAACACGCACAGAAGCTTATTGAGACGGGGGTCAGGGAAGGGAGTGGGAGGTGAGTTGAAGGGTCTGTTAATGGTGCAAGGATGAACTAACTGGGCATTTAATGGAATTATGAGGTGCCTTTTAGTGAAAGACAAAAGTCTAACATTGAGGCCTAGAAGACAACTCCCAGAGCTCAGGTCTTTAGATATTTGACATTTATATTATGCAGTGCAAACTGGATTTTCACCAGGCATGGCAACAGCTATGCCCCCTGACTCCTCCGCCATGCCTGTGGGCAGCACGGTAGCATGGTGGTTAGCATAAATGCTTCACAGCTCCAGGGTCCCAGGTTCGGTTCCCGGCTGGGTCACTGTCTGTGCGGAGTCTGCATGTCCTCCCCGTGTGTGCGTGGGTTTCCTCCGGGTGCTCCGGTTTCCTCCCACAGTCCAAAGATGTGCGGGTTAGGTGGATTGGCCATTCTAAATTGCCCGTAGTGTCCTAAAAAGTAAAGTTTGGAGGGGGGGGGGGGGGTTGGGTTACGGGTATAGGGTGGATGCGTGGGTTTGAGTAGGGTGATCATTGCTCGGCACAACATCGAGGGCCGAAGGGCCTGTTCTGTGCTGTACTGTTCTATGTTCTATGCCCAGACTTACCCGATGAGGGGGCTGCATTAGGGTTTGTCAATCCTCCAGATTAGTTCTGGAGGCTCCAGGATTTAAAGGTGAACCTCCAGGACACGTCTCCGAGCAGCTCAGAGGAACAAAAATCAGAGGGGCATGAAAAACAAGTTGCGTGTGTGTTTTATTCATTTTCTCTTGCTTATTTGTTCTACAGATATGGGAGACCAGGAAAAGGGGGCTATTTAACTGGAAGTGGCTGGGTGCAGGAAGTCAGGCGATGAAATCCCCAGAACTATATGTTCTGTTTGGTCATTTGTGTTTCAGTCCTTTAGGTCCCTCCTTTGAGCCCCAATTCAGCCACAAAACAGGCGATGTTCGAGTTCCAGTCAATGCTGAGGTGGCTGACCTCATCCCAGAGGGAGGAGAATAGGAACTGGAGGGGGGCCATTTAACCCATCCGCGGTCCTACCACCATCATCCAATAAGTGGGGGAGTGGGAGATCCAATGTCTCCTTTATGTATAAACATTAGAGGGGCAGCACGGTGGCGCAGTGGTTAGCATTGCTGCCTACGGCGCTGAGGACCTGGGGGGGGAGGGGGTTGAGGGGGGGGGGGAATAATGTTTCTATTTCTTGGGTCGTTTTAGTCAACTTGAGTTATGAATTTGAATTGGTGGAGTTACCCATGTCCCAGAGGGTAAATCATTTGCAGGCCACAACTTAATAACTCTCTTCCAGAATGGGAGCATGAGGGATTCAGAAACCCTGAGGCTGGGAGTGGGGGAATGAATGAACCAGGATGTTCTCTCTCCAGTTCTCTATCTAGCCTGGTGTAACTCCCCACACTCTTTGGGTGGTGTCTGAGCCGGATGAGGGCAGTGATATCCTTCGATATCAATCCTCTGCTCAATGTTGGCAAAGAAAGAGTGGGCAGAGGCTGGGGTTTCAGAGCCTCCAGCCTTGGAAGAGAAGAGGGGGAGCAAAAGCGAGAAAACATTGCATTCCTGTTGCAAAGCTGCCCGGGTCCGATCACTGTTCTGCATTTACTGTGTGTTAAACTGGCCCAGCAGAGGGCAGCATCTACCAAGAAGCACCAAATAATTCCATTAAATACAGCCAAACGGAATTGGGGGTTTTTAAAAAATTCTTGTGGCGATTCTACAATACAAGTTACAGCAGATATGGGGTGGGGAGGAGACAGGGAGAGGGAAAGGGTTATTCAGTCTCTAACATGCCAGGAACATCTATAGAATATTGGTAAAATTCTTTGAAAGTTTTTTTTAAAATTACAGTAAAATGCACGGAACCCAACATCCTACGACAAAAGATAAAAATCCTTCCTCATTTCAACACCTGAAGAAATGGAAAAAGATAAACTGAGAGTTTTTCTGAGTTATAGTGTACTTGGTGTGGTCCCTAGAAGACTGGGTGGATCCACTGTGACTGAATGGAATGGATAATGGAAGAGTGTGACCGTGGATCATCGGTGTGGGAGAGAGAGAGGAGGGAGTTTGAGTGAGAACAGGGCTGTGAGGAGACATTTGGTGTGAAACATCTTCATTTCATTAGAACACAGTCTGTGGAAAGGGCCCGTGGACATTCGATCTGCCAACATTCAAACTGCTCCTCCCTCTTGCTCAAGTTCAAAGTCCTCTCGTGACTGGCCCACGTTCCTGGTGTGCGGAATGGGGAGAAGAAAAACCCTCCTCCGGAGTTCGTTCATTGAAGCAAATTGTTCTCAGAGCTGCCAGCTCAGTCCTTGCCAGCTCTCCTGGACTAAAAGTCACAGCCAAGAAACACCAGGAGCATTTCAATCTGGGACCAGCAATGTAGAAACACGAGATCAAACAACAGACCCAGGATCCAGATTTAAACAGTGTGATTGACTCTCGGCCACTTAACAGTGGACACACTCTCAAAAATTACATAGAAGTCTTTTCGAAACATACACGGGCAATTCAGTGCCAGTTTGCAGTGACCATTTACATTTTTAGAAGCCTTGTTGTAGTTCAGTGTTGAAATGTGTTTGTCGTCCCACTGTCCAATAACTGGCACTGTGCATCAAGAAATTAAAATTTGTTTGATAAAACAGATTTACATCTGCTTTCAACTGCTCCCCACCCCTCAGAAACAAATTCATTTGTCCCTGTTTGTCAATGGTATTTTATTATCACAGGCCCAGAGATTCCTGTAAAAGTAGGTGCTTTTAAGCCCCCATCTCTTTATCCTCACACGTCTCCCCAAAGGCAGAGCTCTCCTTTTTTTAAAAAGAAAAATCAGTTTTATCTTGTGTTAGGTCTCTTTTTAATCGTTGCTGAGAGACGGAGGTGGGGGATTTTGAAGAGAAAGTTCTCTGCTCCTCCCGTCCTCAGGTATAGGCTGTCACACGGTTTAAGGTTGAGCTGCCGAGGATTTCTATTGGTGAGGAGTGAGTCAGTCCAGATGTTCCAAGCATTCTGGACGGTAATGGAACCTTTTCTCGTTGCGATTGGAGGGGTTTAATCAGCAGATACACCCACTCTGCCCAATCCACTTCCCATGTATATGTTGGTCCTCTTTTATTACTGCTTGTGCCCAGATGTGGGAGGTGGGGGGAGGTTTGGGAGGTGGGCACAGCGTCTCCACGGCATCAGTCTTTCATGGGCAAAGCAGGAATGACATTTCAATAAAAAATAATACACTCTTACAAGCCATCGAAGGAGCTATACAATTTTACAGGGGCAATTCTAAACCATACGTATCTAGCTCAAGGTGGGGGCAGCCTGGATGAGGAAATATGTGGTGTATGATACATCTGAAGGTACAGCGGAGGGTACAGGAAGTTCCAGAGCGGAGGCTGAGCTCGCCTCCAGAATTGCCCCACGATGGCTCAGTTTTATCTGTTTGGCGGAACATGCCAGGCAAACGTTTCTCTCTCTCTCTCTCTTGTTTTGTTGCTTTTTTTGTTGTTGCTCTGTGAGGCCTCGCCGTCTTGGGACACCCTCAATAAGCTTGTCCAGTTTCAACCTGCAGCAAGCCCAGGACAGCAGAGTGCTCACTCAACTTCATCCGCCTCTGTGTGGACAGGCTCACATTCTTGGTCAAGTAGTCGACTGCACCTTAGAGATAAAATAACACAAAATCCAACAGGGTAAACAACACAGGCCACGGATCGGTCACTCTCTCCTTTCATTGGTAGCTACAGAATCACAGGAACCCTGCAGTGCAGGAGGAAGCCATTTAGCCCATTGAGTCTGCACTGACACTCTGAAAGAGCACTACACCCAGGCCCAAACACTGCCCTATCCCCATAACCCCACTCAACTTGCACATCCCTGGACACCAAGGGCCAATTTATCATGGCCAATCCACCTAACACGCACATCTTTGGACTGTGAGAGGAAACCGGAGCATCCAGAGGAAACTCACGCAGACACGGGGAGAACGTGCAAACTCCACACAGACAGTCATCCAAGGCGGGCATTGAACTCGGGTCCCTGGTGCTCTGAAGCAGCAGTGCTAACCACTGTGCCACCCTTCCCTGTCCCCTTCAGCAACAACAACCAACATTTATATTGCACCTTTAACATAATTAAACAACCCAAAGCTGCATCATTCAGGGGAATATTTGGCACTGAGCCATGTAAGGACATATTAGGACCGGTGTCCAGGTAAATTTAAGGAATTTCTGAAAGGAGAGAGGGGACACAAAATTCCACAGCCTAGTACTGTTTTTGTTTTATAAATTTACAGTACCCAATTCATTTTTTCCAATTCAGGGGCAATTTAGCGTGTTCAATCCACCTACCCTGCACATCTTTGGGTTGTGGGGGTGAAACCCACGCAAACACGGGGAGAATGTGCAAACTCCACACGGACAGTGACCCAGAGCCGGGATCGAACCTGGGACCTCGGCGCCATGAGACTGCAGTGCTAACCACTCCGCCACCATGCTGCCCCAGAGCCTAGTACTGTTGAAGGCACAGCCAAAACACCGGGGCAAAGAAAGTGAGGAACGCACAAGAAGCTAGAATTGAGAAGTTGTATCCTTCGCCTCGTTGATCGCCCGAAGGCAGATCCTGATGTGATGGAGAGCAGCCTCTCCACCCTGTGCCCTGGCGTGGCGGGGGGACCTGTTGGAATACTTGACCCTTAAGAAGGTTAAGTTTGAATTGAGCGGAAGCATGGAGGGGTTCTACAATTCATGGGAATTATTCATCATGCACTTTCAGGAACTGGATAACATCGAACATTAGTTGGGGGGAGCGGGGCTGTATGTGTTAATGACGACTATGGGTGATCCCTAATTCCTTTTGTTATTTGTTTGTGTGAACATGCGGGCTAATGTTTGGGGTTTGGTGGGAGGATGGGATCGTTGTTATTGATATGGGGATTGACATATTTGTTACTGATTATTGTTTATTGTTGGTGGGTGTAAATTTGGGAGATAATGTGAAAAAGGAGGAGAATAAAGTAATACTTAAAAAAAGAAGCTGTAATTGAAGGAATGCTGATAAACCGGAGGGTTGCGATGCTGGAGGTGGTTACAAAGCAAGGAAGGGGCGAGACGTGACGGCAACTGGTTTCTCTCTCACTCCTTCCTCTCAGGGCCTATTTGTGAATGAAGTGCCGGCAGGCTGCCCTGTGGAGGCAGCAGCCATCCTATCCTCACCAATAGGGGACACACTGGATGGTGATCAGGAGCAGCCAGTTGGTCGGACCCAAGGGGGCACTAAAACCAAGTGTAAAATCCCAAATATTGTTGCTGCTGAGATTAGCTAGCTCACTATGGGCTGGGACTGAACCACACCAGGTCAAGTCACTGGCGGAGGGACTAACAAGCCGAAGAGCAATATAAGTCACGCTTGCCTCAGGAGATTCAAATTGTGAACTCATGGACCACTAGTACTATCTGCTGTCTCAATTCAGCATTAACGTTTTAGTTTAGTAACAAAAATACATAATAAAACAACAAATAAAGACATTTCTCCTGTTCCCCATAACATTCAAAGGGTTAATGTTTGGGACTGGAATTTAGAGCTGTGATAAAGTTTAGGAGTGCGGGCATAAGCATTAAGGCCTAGCCGTCAGGCTTCACATACAGTGACACAGTTTTGTATTTGGATATGCTCTCTTGATTCATGTGGGATAATCTGTGCTTTCTGTTCATTACCTCTCCATTTACTCTGCCAATAACTGTTCTGTGTGAGCTGGCACACCAGACAATCACTCCTAATAAATAAACAACATTTTCAGCATGAAGCTCTCGTCATCTCTCTGCCCCAAAGGGGGGAGCAGTGTTCGATGGAAAGCCTTATTACCGAGCTGTCATTTCCATTTAAATTCACTTCATGGTCTCGCACAAAAGTCTTTGATATTCCTTGGCACTAGTCTGCAGATTGGGGGATTGACTAATTAATACACTGAGCATGCTCGGTATAACCAGGGAGCGCACCATGTAAGGGTGATGGTTCATGGCTCCCAGCAGGCCTTTCTTCCCAATCGACATTACCCAAGCCCTAAAATATTCAAAGGGTCAGCTAAGAATTTGTGCTTCAAGCATCTTCACATCATTCATGGCTGGTGTGATTTTGGGGTGTCTGGTTCAGTCTGTGGGTCTGGGGCGTCTGGGTTCAGTCTGTGGGTTTGGGGTGTCTGGGTTCAGTCTGTGGGTTTGGGGTGTCTGGGATCAGTCTGTGGGTTTGGGGTGTCTGGGATCAGTCTGGGTTTGGGGTGTCTGGGTTCAGTCTGTGGGTTTGGGGTGTCTGGGTTCAGTCTGTGGGTTTGGGGTGTCTGGTTCAGTCTGTGGGTTTGGGGTGTCTGGGTTCAGTCTGTGGGTTTGGGGTGTCTGGGTTCAGTCTGTGGGTTTGGGGTGTCTGGGTTCAGTCTGTGGGTTTGGGGTGTCTGGTTCAGTCTGTGGGTTTGGGGTGTCTGGGATCAGTCTGTGGGTTTGGGGTGTCTGGGATCAGTCTGTAGGTTTGGGGTGTCTGGGATCAGTCTGGGTTTGGGGTGTCTGGGATCAGTCTATGGGTTTGGGGTGTCTGGGTTCAGTCTGTGGGTTTGGGGTGTCTGGGATCAGTCTGTGGGTTTGGGGTGTCTGGGATCAGTCTGTGGGTTTGAGGTGTCTGGGTTCAGTCTGTGGGTTTGGGGTGTCTGGGATCAGTCTGGGTTTGGGGTGTCTGGGTTCAGTCTGTGGGTTTGGGGTGTCTGGGTTCAGTCTGTGGGTTTGGGGTGTCTGGGATCAGTCTGGGTTTGGGGTGTCTGGGATCAGTCTGT
Organism: Scyliorhinus canicula; assembly: GCF_902713615.1. Taxonomy (NCBI): domain Eukaryota; kingdom Metazoa; phylum Chordata; class Chondrichthyes; order Carcharhiniformes; family Scyliorhinidae; genus Scyliorhinus; species Scyliorhinus canicula. The sequence continues at coordinate 123,917,265 of NC_052161.1, read as the reverse complement.
GGGTTTGGGGTGTCTGGGATCAGTCTGTGGGTTTGGGGTGTCTGGGATCAGTCTGGGTTTGGGGTGTCTGGGTTCAGTCTGTGGGTTTGGGGTGTCTGGGTTCAGTCTGTGGGTTTGGGGTGTCTGGGATCAGTCTGGGTTTGGGGTGTCTGGGTTCAGTCTGTGGGTTTGGGGTGTCTGGGATCAGTCTGGGTTTGGGGTGTCTGGGTTCAGTCTGTGTGTTTGGGGTGTCTGGGTTTGGGGTGTCTGGGATCAGTCTGTGGGTTTGGGGTGTCTGGGTTCAGTCTGGGTTTGGGGTGTCTGGGTTCAGTCTGTGGGTTTGGGGTGTCTGGGTTCTGTCTGGGTTTGGGGTGTCTGGGATCAGTCTGGGTTTGGGGTGTCTGGGTTCAGTCTGTGGGTTTGGGGTGTCTGGGTTCAGTCTGGGGTTGGGGTGTCTTGGTTCAGTCTGGGTTTGGGGTGTCTGGGTTCAGTCTGTGGGTCTGGGGTGTCTGGGTTCAGTCTGTGGGTTTGGGGTGTCTGGGTTCAGTCTGTGGGTTTGGGGTGTCTGGGTTCAGTCTGGGTTTGGGGTGTCTGGGTTCAGTCTGTGGGTTTGGGGTGTCTGGGTTCAGTCTGTGGGTTTGGGGTGTCTGGGTTCTGTCTGGGTTTGGGGTGTCTGGGATCAGTCTGGGTTTGGGGTGTCTGGGTTCAGTCTGTGGGTTTGGGGTGTCTGGGTTCAGTCTGGGGTTGGGGTGTCTTGGTTCAGTCTGGGTTTGGGGTGTCTGGGTTCAGTCTGTGGGTCTGGGGTGTCTGGGTTCAGTCTGTGGGTTTGGGGTGTCTGGGTTCAGTCTGTGGGTTTGGGGTGTCTGGGTTCAGTCTGGGTTTGGGGTGTCTGGGTTCAGTCTGTGGGTTTGGGGTGTCTGGGTTCAGTCTGTGGGTTTAGGGTGTCTGGGATCAGTCTGGGTTTGGGGTGTCTGGGTTCAGTCTGTGGGTTTGGGGTGTCTGGGATCAGTCTGTGGGTTTGGGGTGTCTGGGATCAGTCTGTGGGTTTGGGGTGTCTGGGTTCAGTCTGTGGGTTTGGGGTGTCTGGGTTCAGTCTGTGGGTCTGGGGTGTCTGGGATCAGTCTGTTGGTTTGGGGTGTCTGGGATCAGTCTGGGTTTGGGGTGTCTGGGTTCAGTCTGTGGGTTTGGGGTGTCTGGGTTCAGTCTGTGGGTTTGGGGTGTCTGGGATCAGTCTGTGGGTTTGGGGTGTCTGGGTTCAGTCTGTGGGTTTGGGGTGTCTGGGTTCAGTCTGTGGGTTTGGGGTGTCTGGGTTCAGTCTGGGTTTGGGGTGTCTGGGTTCAGTCTGTGGGTTTGGGGTGTCTGGGTTCAGTCTGTGGGTTTGGGGTGTCTGGGATCAGTCTGGGTTTGGGGTGTCTGGGTTCAGTCTGTGGGTTTGGGGTGTCTGGGATCAGTCTGTGGGTTTGGGGTGTCTGGGATCAGTCTGTGGGTTTGGGGTGTCTGGGTTCAGTCTGTGGGTTTGGGGTGTCTGGGTTCAGTCTGTGGGTCTGGGGTGTCTGGGATCAGTCTGTTGGTTTGGGGTGTCTGGGATCAGTCTGGGTTTGGGGTATCTGGGTTCAGTCTGTGGGTTTGGGGTGTCTGGGTTCAGTCTGTGGGTTTGGGGTGTCTGGGTTCAGTCTGTGGGTTTGGGGTGTCTGGGATCAGTCTGTGGGTTTGGGGTGTCTGGGTTCAGTCTGTGGGTTTGGGGTGTCTGGGATTGGTCTGGGTTTGGGGTGTCTGGGATCAGTCTGTGGGTTTGGGGTGTCTGGGTTCAGTCTGTGGGTTTGGGGTGTCTGGGATCAGTCTGTGTGTTTGGGGTGTCTGGGTTCAGTCTGTGGGTTTGGGGTGTCTGGGATCAGTCTGGGTTTGGGGTGTCTGGGTTCAGTCTGTTGGTTTGGGGTGTCTGGGATCAGTCTGGGTTTGGGGTGTCTGGGATCAGTCTGTGGGTTTGGGGTGTCTGGGTTCAGTCTGGGTTTGGGGTGTCTGGGTTCAGTCTGGGTTTGGGGTGTCTGGGTTCAGTCTGTGGGTTTGGGGTGTCTGGGTTCAGTCTGGGGTTGGGGTGTCTGGGTTCAGTCTGGGTTTGGGGTGTCTGGGTTCAGTCTGTGGGTTTGGGGTGTCTGGGTTCAGTCTGGGTTTGGGGTGTCTGGGTTCAGTCTGGGTTTGGGGTGTCTGGGATCAGTCTGTGGGTTTGGGGTGTCTGGGTTCAGTCTGGGTTTGGGGTGTCTGGGTTCAGTCTGTTGGTTTGGGGTGTCTGGGTTCAGTCTGTGGGTTTGGGGTGTCTGGGATCAGTCTGTGGGTTTGGGGTGTCTGGGTTCAGTCTGTGGGTTTGGGGTGTCTGGGTTCAGTCTGTGGGTTTGGGGTGTCTGGGTACAGTCTGGGTTTGGGGTGTCTGGGTTCAGTCTGTGGGTTTGGGGTGTCTGGGTTCAGTCTGTGGGTTTGGGGTGTCTGGGATCAGTCTGGGTTTGGGGTGTCTGGGATCAGTCTGGGTTTGGGGTGTCTGGGTTCAGTCTGTGGGTTTGGGGTGTCTGGGTTCTGTCTGGGTTTGGGGTGTCTGGGATCAGTCTGGGTTTGGGGTGTCTGGGTTCAGTCTGTGGGTTTGGGGTGTCTGGGTTCAGTCTGGGGTTGGGGTGTCTGGGTTCAGTCTGGGTTTGGGGTGTCTGGGATCAGTCTGTGGGTTTGGGTGTCTGGGTTCAGTCTGGGTTTGGGGTGTCTGGGTTCAGTCTGTGGGTTTGGGGTGTCTGGGTTCAGTCTGTGGGTTTGGGGTGTCTGGGATCAGTCTGTGGGTTTGGGGTGTCTGGGTTCAGTCTGTGGGTTTGGGGTGTCTGGGTTCAGTCTGTGGGTTTGGGGTGTCTGGGTTCAGTCTGGGTTTGGGGTGTCTGGGTTCAGTCTGTGGGTTTGGGGTGTCTGGGTTCAGTCTGTGGGTTTGGGGTGTCTGGGATCAGTCTAGGTTTGGGGTGTCTGGGATCAGTCTGGGTTTGGGGTGTCTGGGTTCAGTCTGGGTTTGGGGTGTCTGGGTTCAGTCTGTGGGTTTGGGGTGTCTGGGATCAGTCTGTTGGTTTGGGGTGTCTGGGATCAGTCTGGGTTTGGGGTATCTGGGTTCAGTCTGTGGGTTTGGGGTGTCTGGGTTCAGTCTGTGGGTTTGGGGTGTCTGGGATCAGTCTGTGGGTTTGGGGTGTCTGGGTTCAGTCTGTGGGTTTGGGGTGTCTGGGATCAGTCTGTGGGTTTGGGGTGTCTGGGATCAGTCTGTGGGTTTGGGGTGTCTGGGTTCAGTCTGTGGGTTTGGGGTGTCTGGGTTCAGTCTGTGGGTTTGGGGTGTCTGGGATCAGTCTGTGGGTTTGGGGTGTCTGGGATCAGTCTGGGTTTGGGGTGTCTGGGTTCAGTCTGGGTTTGGGGTGTCTGGGATCAGTCTGTGGGTTTGGGGTGTCTGGGTTCAGTCTGGGTTTGGGGTGTCTGGGTTCAGTCTGTGGGTTTGGGGTGTCTGGGTTCAGTCTGTGGGTTTGGGGTGTCTGGGATCAGTCTGTGGGTTTGGGGTGTCTGGGTTCAGTCTGTGGGTTTGGGGTGTCTGGGTTCAGTCTGTGGGTTTGGGGTGTCTGGGTTCAGTCTGGGTTTGGGGTGTCTGGGTTCAGTCTGTGGGTTTGGGGTGTCTGGGATCAGTCTGGGTTTGGGGTGTCTGGGATCAGTCTGGGTTTGGGGTGTCTGGGTTCAGTCTGGGTTTGGGGTGTCTGGGTTCAGTCTGTGGGTTTGGGGTGTCTGGGATCAGTCTGTTGGTTTGGGGTGTCTGGGATCAGTCTGGGGTTTGGGGTATCTGGGTTCAGTCTGTGGGTTTGGGGTGTCTGGGATCAGTCTGTGGGTTTGGGGTGTCTGGGTTCAGACTGTGGGTTTGGGGTGTCTGGGATCAGTCTGGGTTTGGGGTGTCTGGGTTCAGTCTGTTGGTTTGGGGTGTCTGGGATCAGTCTGGGTTTGGGGTGTCTGGGATCAGTCTGTGGGTTTGGGGTGTCTGGGTTCAGTCTGGGTTTGGTGTGTCTGGGTTCAGTCTGTGGGTTTGGGGTGTCTGGGTTCTGTCTGGGTTTGGGGTGTCTGGGATCAGTCTGGGTTTGGGGTGTCTGGGTTCAGTCTGTGGGTTTGGGGTGTCTGGGTTCAGTCTGGGGTTGGGGTGTCTGGGTTCAGTCTGGGTTTGGGTGTCTGGTTCAGTCTGTGGGTTTGGGGTGTCTGGGTTCAGTCTGGGTTGGGGTGTCTGGGTTCAGTCTGGGTTTGGGGTGTCTGGGATCAGTTTGTGGGTTTGGGGTGTCTGGGTTCAGTCTGGGTTTGGGGTGTCTGGGATCAGTCTGGGTTTGGGGTGTCTGGGTTCAGTCTGTGGGTTTGGGGTGTCTGGGATCAGTCTGGGTTTGGGGTGTCTGGGATCAGTCTGGGTTTGGGGTGTCTGGGTTCAGTCTGTGGGTTTGGGGTGTCTGGGTTCTGTCTGGGTTTGGGGTGTCTGGGATCAGTCTGGGTTTGGGGTGTCTGGGTTCAGTCTGTGGGTTTGGGGTGTCTGGGTTCAGTCTGGGGTTGGGGTGTCTGGGTTCAGTCTGGGTTTGGGGTGTCTGGGATCAGTCTGTGGGTTTGGGGTGTCTGGGATCAGTCTGTGGGTTTGGGGTGTCTGGGTTCAGTCTGTGGGTTTGGGGTGTCTGGGTTCAGTCTGGGTTTGGGGTGTCTGGGTTCAGTCTGGGTTTGGGGTGTCTGGGATCAGTCTGTGGGTTTGGGGTGTCTGGGTTCAGTCTGGGTTTGGGGTGTCTGGGTTCAGTCTGTGGGTTTGGGGTGTCTGGGATCAGTCTGTGGGTTTGGGGTGTCTGGGTTCAGTCTGTGGGTTTGGGGTGTCTGGTTCAGTCTGTGGGTTTGGGGTGTCTGGGTTCAGTCTGGGTTTGGGGTGTCTGGGTTCAGTCTGTGGGTTTGGGGTGTCTGGGTTCAGTCTGTGTGTTTGGGGTGTCTGGGTTCAGTCTGTGGGTTTGGGGTGTCTGGGTTCAGTCTGTGGGTTTGGGGTGTCTGGGATCAGTCTGGGTTTGGGGTGTCTGGGATCAGTCTGGGTTTGGGGTGTCTGGGTTCAGTCTGGGTTTGGGGTGTCTGGGTTCAGTCTGTGGGTTTGGGGTGTCTGGGATCAGTCTGTTGGTTTGGGGTGTCTGGGATCAGTCTGGGTTTGGGGTATCTGGGTTCAGTCTGTGGGTTTGGGGTGTCTGGGTTCAGTCTGTGGGTTTGGGGTGTCTGGGATCAGTCTGTGGGTTTGGGGTGTCTGGGTTCAGTCTGGGTTTGGGGTGTCTGGGTTCAGTCTGTGGTTTGGGGTGTCTGGGATCAGTCTGTGGGTTTGGGGTGTCTGGGTTCAGTCTGTGGGTTTGGGGTGTCTGGGTTCAGTCTGTGGGTTTGGGGTGTCTGGGTTCAGTCTGTGGGTTTGGGGTGTCTGGGTTCAGTCTGTGGGTTTGGGGTGTCTGGGATCAGTCTGTGGGTTTGGGGTGTCTGGGTTCAGTCTGTGGGTTTGGGGTGTCTGGGTTCAGTCTGTGGGTTTGGGGTGTCTGGGTTCAGTCTGTGGGTTGGGGTGTCTGGGTTCAGTCTGTGGGTTTGGGGTGTCTGGGATTGGTCTGAGTTTGGGGTGTCTGGGATCAGTCTGTGGGTTTGGGGTGTCTGGGTTCAGTCTGTGGGTTTGGGGTGTCTGGGATCAGTCTGTGGGTTTGGGGTGTCTGGGTTCAGTCTGTGGGTTTGGGGTGTCTGGGTTCAGTCTGTGGGTTTGGGGTGTCTGGGTTCAGTCTGTGGGTTTGGGGTGTCTGGGATCAGTCTGGGTTTGGGGTGTCTGGGTTCAGTCTGTGGGTTTGGGGTGTCTGGGATCAGTCTGTTGGTTTGGGGTGTCTGGGATCAGTCTGGGTTTGGGGTGTCTGGGATCAGTCTGTGGGTTTGGGGTGTCTGGGTTCAGTCTGGGTTTGGGGTGTCTGGGTTCAGTCTGTGGGTTTGGGGTGTCTGGGTTCTGTCTGGGTTTGGGGTGTCTGGGATCAGTCTGGGTTTGGGGTGTCTGGGTTCAGTCTGTGGGTTTGGGGTGTCTGGGTTCAGTCTGGGGTTGGGGTGTCTGGGTTCAGTCTGGGTTTGGGGTGTCTAGGTTCAGTCTGTGGGTCTGGGGTGTCTGGGTTCAGTCTGTGGGTTTGGGGTGTCTGGGTTCAGTCTGTGGGTTTGGGGTGTCTGGGTTCAGTCTGGGTTTGGGGTGTCTGGGATCAGTCTGTTGGTTTGGGGTGTCTGGGATCAGTCTGGGTTTGGGGTGTCTGGGATCAGTCTGGGTTTGGGGTGTCTGGGTTCAGTCTGTGGGTTTGGGGTGTCTGGGTTCAGTCTGTGGGTTTGGGGTGTCTGGGATCAGTCTGTGGGTTTGGGGTGTCTGGGATCAGTCTGTGGGTTTGGGGTGTCTGGGTTCAGTCTGGGTTTGGGGTGTCTGGGATCAGTCTGTGGGTTTGGGGTGTCTGGGTTCAGTCTGTGGGTTTGGGGTGTCTGGGTTCAGTCTGTGGGTTTGGGGTGTCTGGGATCAGTCTGGGTTTGGGGTGTCTGGGATCAGTCTGGGTTTGGGGTGTCTGGGTTCAGTCTGGGTTTGGGGTGTCTGGGTTCAGTCTGTGGGTTTGGGGTGTCTGGGATCAGTCTGTTGGTTTGGGGTGTCTGGGATCAGTCTGGGTTTGGGGTGTCTGGGTTCAGTCTGGGTTTGGGGTGTCTGGGTTCAGTCTGTGGGTTTGGGGTGTCTGGGATCAGTCTGGGTTTGGGGTGTCTGGGTTCAGTCTGTGGGTTTGGGGTGTCTGGGTTCAGTCTGTGGGTTTGGGGTGTCTGGGTTCAGTCTGTGGGTTTGGGGTGTCTGGGTTCAGTCTGGGTTTGGGGTGTCTGGGTTCAGTCTGTGGGTTTGGGGTGTCTGGGATCAGTCTGGGTTTGGGGTGTCTTGGTTCAGTCTGTGGGTTTGGGGTGTCTGGGTTCAGTCTGGGTTTGGGGTGTCTGGGTCCAGTCTGGGTTTGGGGTGTCTGGGTTCAGTCTGTGGGTTTGGGGCGTCTGGGTTCAGTCTGTGGGTTTGGGGTGTCTGGGTTCAGTCTGGGTTTGGGGTGTCTGGGATCAGTCTGTGGGTTTGGGGTGTCTGGGTTCAGTCTGTGGGTTTGGGGTGTCTGGGTTCAGTCTGTGGGTTTGGGGTGTCTGGGTTCAGTCTGGGTTTGGGGTGTCTGGGTTCAGTCTGTGGTTTGGGGTGTCTGGGTTCAGTCTGTGGGTTTGGGGTGTCTGGGTTCAGTCTGGGTTTGGGGTGTCTGGGTTCAGTCTGTGGGTTTGGGGTGTCTGGGATCAGTCTGTGGGTTTGGGGTGTCTGGGATCAGTCTGGGTTTGGGGTGTCTGGGTTCAGTCTGGGTTTGGGGTGTCTGGGTTCAGTCTGTGGGTTTGGGGTGTCTGGGATCAGTCTGGGTTTGGGGTGTCTGGGTTCAGTCTGTGGGTTTGGGGTGTCTGGGATCAGTCTGGGTTTGGGGTGTCTGGGATCAGTCTGGGTTTGGGGTGTCTGGGTTCAGTCTGTGGGTTTGGGGTGTCTGGGATCAGTCTGGATTTGGGGTGTCTGGGATCAGTCTGGGTTTGGGGTGTCTGGGTTCAGTCTGTGGGTTTGGGGTGTCTGGGATCAGTCTTTGGGTTTGGGGTGTCTGGGTTCAGTCTGTGGGTTTGGGGTGTCTGGGTTCAGTCTGTGGGTTTGGGGTGTCTGGGATCAGTCTGTGGGTTTGTGGTGTCTGGGTTCAGTCTGTGGGTTTGGGGTGTCCGGGTTCAGTCTGGGTTTGGGGTGTCTGGGATCAGTCTGTGGGTTTGGGGTGTCTGGGAGCAGTCTGTGGGTTTGGGGTGTCTGGGATCAGTCTGGGTTTGGGTGTCTGGGTTCAGTCTGTGGGTTTGGGGTGTCTGGGTTCAGTCTGTGGGTTTGGGGTGTCTGGGATCAGTCTGTGGGTTTGGGGTGTCTGGGTTCAGTCTGTGGGTTTGGGGTGTCTGGGATCAGTCTGGGTTTGGGGTGTCTGGGTTCAGTCTGTGGGTTTGGGGTGTCTGGGATCAGTCTGGGTTTGGGGTGTCTGGGTTCAGTCTGGGTTTGGGGTGTCTGGGATCAGTCTGGGTTTGGGGTGTCTGGGTTCATTCTGTGGGTTTGGGGTGTCTGGGATCAGTCTGTGGGTTTGGGGTGTCTGGATTCAGTCTGGGTTTGGGGTGTCTGGGATCAGTCTGGGTTTGGGGTGTCTGGGATCAGTCTGGGTTTGGGGTGTCTGGGTTCAGTCTGGGTTTGGGGTGTCTGGGATCAGTCTGTGGGTTTGGGGTGTCTGGGTTCAGTCTGTGGGTTTGGGGTGTCTGGGTTCAGTCTGTGGGTTTGGGGTGTCTGGGTTCAGTCTGGGTTTGGGGTGTCTGGGATCAGTCTGGGTTTGGGGTGTCTGGGATCAGTCTGTGGGTTTGGGGTGTCTGGGATCAGTCTGTGGGTTTGGGGTGTCTGGGTTCACTCTGGGTTTGGGGTGTCTGGGATCAGTCTGTGGGTTTGGGGTGTCTGGGATCAGTCTGTGGGTTTGGGGTGTCTGGGTTCAGTCTGGGTTTGGGGTGACTGGGTTCAGTCTGGGTTTGGGGTGTCTGGGTTCAGTCTGTGGGTTTGGGGTGTCTGGGATCAGTCTGGGTTTGGGGTGTCTGGGTTCAGTCTGTGGGTTTGGGGTGTCTGGGTTCAGTCTGTGGGTTTGGGGTGTCTGGGTTCAGTCTGTGGGTTTGGGGTGTCTGGGTTCAGTCTGTGGGTTTGGGGTGTCTGGGTTCAGTCTGTGGGTTTGGGGTGTCTGGGTTCAGTCTGTGGGTTTGGGGTGTCTGGGATCAGTCTGGGTTTGGGGTGTCTGGGTTCTGTCTGGGTTTGGGGTGTCTGGGTTCAGTCTGTGGGTTTGGGGTGTCTGGATTCAGTCTGTGGGTTTGGGGTGTCTGGGATCAGTCTGGGTTTGGGGTGTCTGTGTTCAGTCTGGGTTTGGGGTGTCTGGGTTCAGTCTGTGGGTTTGGGGTGTCTGGGATCAGTCTGGGTTTGGGGTGTCTGTGTTCAGTCTGGGTTTGGGGTGTCTGGGTTCAGTCTGTGGGTTTGGCGTGTCTGGGATCAGTCTGGGTTTGGGGTGTCTGGGATCAGTCTGGGTTTGGGGTGTCTGGGATCAGTCTGGGTTTGGGGTGTCTGGGATCAGTCTGTGGGTTTGGGGTGTCTGGGTTCAGTCTGGGTTTGGGGTGTCTGGGATCAGTCTGGGTTTGGGGTGTCTGGGATCAGTCTGTGGGTTTTGGGGTGTCTGGGTTCAGTCTGTGGGTTTGGGGTGTCTGGGTTCAGTCTGTGGGTTTGGGGTGTCTGGGTTCAGTCTGTGGGTTTGGGGTGTCTGGGATCAGTCTGTGGGTTTGGGGTGTCTGGGTTCAGTCTGGGTTTGGGGTGTCTGGGATCAGTCTGTGGGTTTGGGGTGTCTGGGTTCAGTCTGTGGGTTTGGGGTGTCTGGGATCAGTCTGTGGGTTTGGGGTGTCTGGGTTCAGTCTGGGTTTGGGGTGTCTGGGATCAGTTTGTGGGTTTGGGGTGTCTGGGATCAGTCTGTGGGTTTGGGGTGTCTGGGTTCAGTCTGTGGGTTTGGGGTGTCTGGGATCAGTCTGTGGGTTTGGGGTGTCTGGGTTCAGTCTGGGTTTGGGGTGTCTGGGATCAGTTTGTGGGTTTGGGGTGTCTGGGTTCAGTCTGTGGGGTTTGGGGTGTCTGGGTTCAGTCTGTGGGTTTGGGGTGTCTGGGATCAGTCTGTGGGTTTGGGGTGTCTGGGATCAGTCTGTGGGTTTGGGGTGTCTGGGTTCAGTCTGTGGGTTTGGGGTGTCTGGGATCAGTCTGTGGGTTTGGGGTGTCTGGGATCAGTCTGTGGGTTTGGGATGTCTGTGTTCAGTCTGTGGGTTTGGGGTGTCTGGGTTCAGTCAGGGTTTGAGGTGTCTGGGATCAGTCTGTGGGTTTGGGGTGTCTGGGTTCAGTCTGGGTTTGGGGTGTCTGGGATCAGTCTGTGGGTTTGGGGTGTCTGGGATCAGTCTGTGGGTTTGGGGTGTCTGGGTTCAGTCTGTGGGTTTGGGGTGTCTGGGATCAGTCTGTGGGTTTGGGGTGTCTGGGATCAGTCTGTGGGTTTGGGGTGTCTGGGTTCAGTCTGTGGGTTTGGGGTGTCTGGGATCAGTCTGTGGGTTTGGGGTGTCTGGGTTCAGTCTGTGGGTTTGGGGTGTCTGGGTTCAGTCTGTGGGTTTGGGGTGTCTGGGATCAGTCTGTGGGTTTGGCGTGTCTGGGATCAGTCTGTGGGTTTGGGGTGTCTGGGTTCAGTTTGTGGGTTTGGGGTGTCTGGGTTCAGTCTGGGGTTTGGGGTGTCTGGGATCAGTCTGGGTTTGGGGTGTCTGGGATCAGTCTGGGTTTGGGGTGTCTGGGATCAGTCTGTGGGTTTGGGGTGTCTGGGTTCAGTCTGTGGGTTTGGGGTGTCTGGGTTCAGTCTGGGTTTGGGGTGTCTGGGATCAGTCTGGGTTTGAGGTGTCTGGGATCAGTCTGGGTTTGGGGTGTCTGGGATCAGTCTGTGGGTTTGGGGTGTCTGGGATCAGTCTGTGGGTTTGGGGTGTCTGGGTTCAGTCTGTGGGTTTGGGGTGTCTGGGTTCAGTCTGTGGGTTTGGGGTGTCTGGGATCAGTCTGTGGGTTTGGGGTGTCCGGGTTCAGTCTGTGGGTTTGGGGTGTCTGGGTTCAGTCTGTGGGTTTGGGGTGTCTGGGATCAGTCTGTGGGTTTGGGGTGTCTGGGTTCAGTCTGTGGGTTTGGGGTGTCTGGGATCAGTCTGTGGGTTTGGGGTGTCTGGGATCAGTCTGTGGGTTTGGGGTGTCTGGGATCAGTCTGTGGGTTTGGGGTGTCTGGGATCAGTCTGTGGGTTTGGGGTGTCTGGGTTAAGTCTGTGGGTTTGGGGTGTCTGGGTTCAGTCTGTGGGTTTGGGGTGTCTGGGTTCAGTCTGTGGTTTTGGGGTGTCTGGGTTCAGTCTGTGGGTTTGGGGTGTCTGGGATCAGTCTGTGGGTTTGGGGTGTCTGGGTTCAGTCTGTGGGTTTGGGGTGTCTGGGTTCAGTCTGTGGGTTTGGGGTGTCTGGGTTCAGTCTGTGGGTTTGGGGTGTCTGGGTTCAGTCTGTGGGTTTGGGGTGTCTGGGATCAGTCTGTGGGTTTGGGGTGTCTGGGTTAAGTCTGTGGGTTTGGGGTGTCTGGGTTCAGTCTGTGGGTTTGGGGTGTCTGGGTTCAGTCTGTGGGTTTGGGGTGTCTGTGTTCAGTCTGTGGGTTCGGGGTGTCTGGGATCAGTCTGGGTTTGGGGTGTCTGGGTTCAGTCTGTGTGTTTGGGGTGTCTGGGTTCAGTCTGTGGGTTTGGGGTGTCTGGGTTCAGTCTGTGGGTTTGGGGTGTCTGTGTTCAGTCTGTGGGTTTGGGGTGTCTGGGATCAGTCCGTGGGTTTGGGGTGTCTGGGAGCAGTCTGGGTTTGGGGTGTCTGGGATCAGTCTGGTGTTGGGGTGTCTGTGTTCAGTCTGTGGTCTCCCTCCTTTGCATCCTTCTGAGTGTCAGGTGCCCGGAGAATGAGCCTTTCCAGGAATCCTGAAGGTAGAAGGATCAGGTCCGTGTGAGATTCTAGCAAGCTCGTACAGGTCCAGATATAAGAGAGAAGATGGTGGTCAAAACTCACTGGTCTCTTGTAGCCCACAGGACCGAATTATGCTGCTGTCAAAGGGTATGTATGAGTGGATATTGGAAGGTGGGCGAACATGCAGAGATGAACCATTCCTCGTGAGGATTGGGGAGATCCCTGTCTACCGATCAGCTCTGTGCTAAGATAGCAGACTCAGGATTGTTGGTAATGCAACCACCTGTGGTGTGAGAAGATTAATTTTCTTTTAAGGAGTTGATACAATCTCAAATGTATTCCCTGAATGTGCGGCAGAAGCAGATACAATAGTAATTTTTAAATGAAAACGGGATTAGTACCTGAAAAAGACGAAAATGCAGGAAAAGGGGCTTGGAGTGGAACAAAATGGATAACTCACCAAGTGCTCGCACAGGTCGGATGGATGAAAATAGGGCAGCACGGTGGCCTAGTGGTTAGCG